>NC_053400.1:21085500-21385500 GCF_016859285.1 Xiphias gladius | reverse complement strand
CGGCGGTGGTGGTGTTCCAAAATGTTCTACCCACATTTTTTTGCGAGACCAACAACGTCAGTGAGGGCCTTCTGGACCTCTTCCGGCAGGCCTTCAATGCACTGCATTCTCCACAAGGCTTGAGTAGCATCACTGGAGTCATGTCTGGCCCCTGTGTGCCTAGCCTGCAGGTTTGCAGATCTCTTCAAATACTCCATCATTTCTTCATCACCCTTCATTTTGATGCCACTCACACTATAGACAATTCTCTCATTGGGATATTCTCTGCAAATCCCATAAATTGTTCCGGAAGGAGTTGAGGGGCGTCACATCTCGAGTCATTGATTCCACCCCTGCATCCTTCAAAAGTTTTTTTGCTGCATCTTTTCCCTATAATATTTCCAGCAGGGCTCTCATGTCACCGAGGGATTCTCCCATTGTCTGACCTTCAAGTGTCGATATCCACTCTGCGGCACCACAAGCCAGCGGGGGTAGTTGAGACATAAGTCCTTCCATATCTCAGTGGGCAAAGGGAACATAGGCTGGAGTTCCTTTATTTGCTACTGGCAGGGGGAATTGGTGGGAAATGGGCGGGTCCTTGGCAGGATGATTTTCAAAGGCAATGACGCCTGTGTTGGTAACAGATGTCCTTTGAACTCCCCCTTAATGGTCCCTGTCACTTCATGGTTAGTTTTAGTCCATTGGTCGGAGTCGGGATGCAGGAGCAAATTGTCCTGCCCATCCTCCTTCCCTTCTGAGTCGTCATCTGACAGATCTTCCAGGCATATCTTCCACTGTCGTATTTAGTCTGCCATTCATTTGGCTGACAAGGGGGTGTCATGTTGCCGGGGTTGCCTCGTGATGATGAGAGACTTCTTTCTGACCCCGATCATGAGACTGCACCCATACCCGGCTCTTGACTTCTACTTTGGCTCATAGTTGGCTCTGCCACATCACATCTCAGGTCTTCCATTTGTTGAATGGAATGCTGTGAGAGTTTTGTTACGGTCTGAATAACTTCAGCCACATCCTCCTGGAAAGCCTGGTTTTCCTCATCCTTGGGCCTTTTCCACATCCAACTCTCCTCCCTTTATCTTTTTTACAGGTGCTTTAACAGGGGCCTGTGTTTTCTTTGCTGGTAGAGAATGGTATGGAGGGGTTGCCTCCGGGAGCACGGGATAGAGTTGGGCCGGCTTGGTGAGGCCTGCTTTTGCAATTGATGCTGCTGGGGGTGCTATGGGGACGGCAGGCTGTCCTGTTACTGCTGGCCCTCCTTCCTTCCGGTCCTTGTTTGACCTGTGTTATATTTTTCTGGCTGCTGTTATTAACCCAAAAATGGCTGCCGTGATCACTTCACAGTCCCTCATTTTCTTTATTCGGCTGCGTGTCGGGCCCCAGTTATGTTTTCCCGCTTTTTCCCCAATCTACATAGGCCTCTCTATGAGCGGCAGCTGCCATGGTTATAATACATATAATTGTTTGGGGAGTAGGCAGCCCCCCTTCCGGGTCACCGGTGAGGAGACCCTGTTTTTCCCACTTTTCCCATAACTTTATTGCTCCTTTTCTAGCTTGACTTTTCTCTTTCTCCGGTGCCTTCCCTTCCATTTCTTTCATTACCGAGTTCTTTAACTGCCCTATATTTGTCATATTTTCCATCTTATTTCTCTCTCGTCTTTTCTTGCACTTGTACTATCCCACATTTGTTGCATGCATTTTTTTTTAAAAACAACTCTGCGAAATACATATCAACTCAACACTGCAGATAACAATACACCGTTTAATCCTTTCCAGCCCTACAGGCTACAAAATTACTCTCCTATCATACTGTACTCCGGCATTTTCAACAGTCCTGTTTCTCGGGAATTTCTAGGATTCTCTTTATGTCTACTTCTAACACTGCTTTTATTTTGACACTCACTTTTCAGGAGTTACAGATTACACAGTGAAGCCCTCTACACGTCTGTATGGCGGTACTGACTACCTCTCATCTGTGAAAGCCTTTCATGTGATGTGTGCCTTATCATGCCCGACCTGCAGCAGTAGTAAGCTCAGTCCTGCAGCTTGAGCACTTAATGATTTACTTTCAAATTACCCAGAACAAACTTTGTAGAACTGTGTTAGGACAGCAGACTCTATATATCTGTGATGACCGTACTCGTTTCTTTTATCATTAACTCTGCTCAGGCATTTACGAGGCCCTATTTATGCTACAAATTCCGATTCGCACAGATTAGATCTGTGATCTTAAACCACGAGTCAAGACTCTTGCAATCTTTTTATTTCCCTATTTCTCTCAGTTTATGGCCGCGAGTAGCAGTCTCTCTTATCTGATTTCTTATTCTCCTATTCCACTTGTTATCATTATTATTCTGTTTTAATTTAGATTCTCTGTTTATGTTTTGATACACAACTTTAATTATTACTTTTTGTACTTTTGAATTTCTACGCCATGAGTATTCTTACCTCCTCTCCACTGTCTGAAATTGAGTAATGTCCAATGCACGGAACTTTGGTCTTTAACTGCAGGCTCCTGCTTACCTTTTCTTTGAGCGCTCTCGTGAGTGGTAAGGGGTCCGGAGACTCAGGCCCGGTCTTCAGTCGCGGACTCAGTCGAATCCTCCTCTTTCACCAAGTCACGTCGGGGTCACCAGTTTTGTCGGCGCGTTCGTTGATTTGGGAAGAGAGTCCAGGAGACGACTTATTTCTCAGTTAAACAATTTATTAAAAACCAGAGAATAAAACTGAACATGTACATGGGTCTTTTCTACTCAGAAAACCGCGGTCTGCAAGCAGTTCACTGTAGCTAACTTCTGTCTTGAAGTTACACCGGGTTTTATTATGGGAATGTGCATCTATCTGATTGGTCAAAGACGTTGGGGCGGCGCCGTGGTTTAGGCTTAGCGCTCCCTTGGTTGGTGGATAAGGTTGGTCCCTCCTTTTCTGCCACAGGCTTCCACCAGTCGCGAGAGACAGCGAAAACAAGCCCCGCCTCTTTGTTTACTTCCTGGTTCTGACCCTCGTGACTAACTGAGCTGTTTCTTCCCAACGGGCGGGGATGCTGTCCTGCCACCTGCGTTCAAGGCCGCTCTGTGTTGCGCGCATATCAGTAAACTCTTAAGTGTTTTATCTTCTGTGAGGGAGTGTGGGATGTAAACTGTGAACAATGCATTCTTTCTTTTACAGGTCAGTACTATCACTGTGTTAACTCTTCGCACCGTGGAGCTAATATTTAAAACCCTCTCATTGCATGTAACAGACTACTCTTATAATATGAACTTCACTTTAACGATTTGCAACAAAGCGTATAAAAATAGTGAATGATTAGATTCTTAAAACTCACGATGTGCAAACAGCATATATCTTTGGCGTGCTCCCTAATATTTGCATGATTAATAAAACAGCTAGATCTGACAATTACCATCGCCTCTTTAACTTGTTTTGCTAGCGTTAACTTCCCAGATCGTGTGTTTGGAAAAATAAAAAAGGACATTCTGTCTTTCTGTGGCTGCCGTTTTCAGTAGTAGTGTTTTAGGTTTGGTCTCGTAAGCTCCTGGGGTTCAAACATTAGCTCCAGTGTTGCCAGATTTGACTGGTTAAAAGTTGTTTATACATTTTTTTTTTCATTCAGGATAGGGGTTTAACATGAGCTTAAATATCAGAAAGTAAAATGAAATTATTATTTTTCTAATCTTTTGGCGAATGTTTCATTAAACGTTAAAAATCTTCACTAAACTTTTCAAGGAACAGGAAGTGACGTTTAACGTAAACTTTGCCATGGATTAAGTAAATTGGGCCGTGGGCTAAAAAAAATTTAGGCCTGTTTTTTAGACTTTTTTTTTTTTTTTAACAATTTTTGAAAATTAGAAATACCTGTTTGCTATGTACGTACTGAGGACTATCAATGAATTACTTTGATACTTCGGAAAACTTGAAAATGTGATGAATCTGAGGCAAATTCTGGTGTCATAGGGAGCGTCTACTTTTCTATGATGCCTAAGCGGGATAATGGACCTTTGCTTGCGATGGACATGGGAGATAACGATATTCTCAGAAGGCGTAAATCGCAGTTAAATCTAAAAATATACGTGTCGTGTCTTCGTGCTCAGATTTGAGGGAGCGGTGACTGACTGTTGACACACACTGCGGCGATCGTGCCTTTAAGGGTTTGGAAGTAGTCTACCCGCCGCAGCTGTTGATGGTGTCGACAACCGGGCCAGACTACGATAACTAACTGCCTGTTGTCTTTATAACACCTGCATGCACCCGACCCTTTCACCCCACCCAGTATCTTTGCCTCACTCCCTTGCTAACCGCACAAAGCTTGCCAACCGCAATGGGAGGCAAACCGTTTCTTCGAAGTGCAACATTTCCGACAGTTTTCGACAGCATTTGAATACAGCAGAGCCGTTTGAGCGCGAAAACCGCAGGCGGCGCTGACCAGAGCCCAACAGTGTCCACCGTTTTTGTTTTTTTTCGAGGGAAAAAAAAAAAGGTTGAAAAAATTAAAATAGATAAGGATAGCAGGCTAGCTGAAGAGATAATACACTTAATATATAGTGCTATACCTACGAGCGGAAACTAAAAAAAACAACTTTTTTGTTAAGAGATAGGACTGTGGCTATGTTTAGGAATAAGTCTGCCTGGTTTTCAAGTAGTGTGCCACAGGCGTGTCACAACTTTTGGAGTAAGTATTACAGGGGGCAAGGTTTATAGATTCATTCAAGCTATATAAACAAATAATGTTAAATGTGACGTATTTGTTAATTGTGCTCGTTAGTGGGTAATAGCTATTGAGACGATATTAGCCCCATTTATATCACATTTGGTACATGAGTTTCTGAGGCCTCTACATCAGCAATATCAGTCATGACCTGACAATAGAAAGACATGCAGTGTAATACCCGAGGCCAGTGTACATAAATGTTTTTTTTTCTTTTCATCTGCATTAGTGCAATATCTGTGCAGAAAAGTAATCTTAACCAATAGTAAATTTCCTCAAGCAAATTGGGATATCGATTATATAATAGTGTATAATATGATATATTGTAGTATACTGCAGTGAAGTACATTATAATAAAAGACCAATAAATTAATAAATTATTACACTGATTAAAAATAGATCAATATTTATAATAGACATGTTTGTATTACTGTACATATCTATAACATAAATCTGAATTCTAAAAAGTAAATAAAAGTATATGCACATATACGATATGTATATATAATGTTAAAAGAAAACAAAAAACAATTGAAATAATACATCAGGTGTTTATGGCAATTTATCACATGACACAAACAAAAAAATATGCAATTTAAATTTCTATTTGTTTCGATTCGGTCAAAAAGTTTAATAAACACCTCGGTTTTAAAAAGTTTTAATTTTCTGATAAGTATTTCATGCATGAGGCTTTACAGGTTAAGAGATTCTGCCACTAACATTATGTTAGTTTAACACTATAACTAAACCAAGATTTCTAGATATATCTTTAAAAGGAGAATAAAGTTGGACATACATTGGCACTTGCACACACACTTTGCTCTGGTAGTTTGAGCTGGCTTTTTGGTCATAACATATTTTTCTTGCAGTACTGGAGGATGGGACCGTTGCTGGTTGGAGGACTGCGGATTATCTTTTCAGTGAGGATGCTACATGCCCAGACACTCTGAGGTGAAGAGCAGGATGAAAAAAACAAAAAGCTGCACTTTTATCATTCAGCAAAAGACATTTGTCTATAATCCCTTTAAAGATATAACCTTAGTTTTGTTTTTCAGGATATTTGAGAGCAAAGATTACCTCTGGAACAAGGTGACGGTTTTTCAGAGCTTGTTTCTGTCTGCCTGTGAGAAGCGCCAGAGTGTAAAGTCTGTGCACATCGGTCACTATGTGCTGCCTCCGGCCTCAGTTCAGGATGGTGAGGACTACTTTATGTTCATTAATTCGTTGTAAACAAGGCTGGATTACCAACTGTGCAAAGTGGGAGACTGCCCAGGGGTCCAGGACCCTGAGATGTCCCGAATTACTTTCTGGCGATGTCATTTGAGTAACTGCAAATGGATTCGAAATTTGCGACACTGAAGTAGAATATGACGTATAACACGTCATCCATCCTCCATCTTGTGGCCCGGGTCTTGTTGAGGTACTCAGTCTCAAAATCTGAGTATTAAGACTGTTAATGTTTTAGTTTATATTGAGTTGGTTTGTTGTTAAGTTGTGTTTTACAAATTGCTTTAACTTTTCCTGTGTGTCAAGTTATTAACACTCAGAGAACCTCAGGCAGTGTAGTATTATTCCATCACAGAAATGTAAGTGAGGCGGCAACAGACAGTTATTTTCCTTATCAACACATTGACATGAGTTATTTTCTTTAATAATCGATTGATTGCTCAGTGTGTAAGATGTCAGAAAATGATGAAATGTACTCATCATTATTCCATGAAACCCAAGTTAACTTACTGAAATAGCTTACTATCACAGAGAAACTAGCAAATCTTCAGCTTTTTGTTTAAAAAAAGACTTCAACAGTTAATCAATCATTAATATTGTTTCCTTTTCAGCTCCAGAATAATGGTTGGTTTCTGTTTGCCTTAGTAAATAATGAAACTGCTATGTACAGTGGGGATCAAAAGTTACCCCACAACAAATTTTTGCCCTGGGGCCCCTTAGGAGGTTCATTTAGCCATGATTGTAAACTTTACTCAATCAGTAGTTCCCAACTTTGGGGCCAGGACCCACAATTATGTCCCGGGACAAGAGATCTCTGCTACAAAAAACATTTTTTCAGAATTTATCATTAGTCTTTGCTTTTTTTCAGACCTGCTAAACACAGGGTAGTTTTACCTCATCAGGCCTCTAAAAAGTATTCACAGGGACCAGTCAGAGACAAAATCAGATTGTGATGAAGGGTTGTGAATAGTTGTTGCCTCACTTTGAAGGGTCAAGCCGAAAACACTAGGAACCACTCTAATGAACGATTCATTTCAAAGAAAACCAATTTTGTGAATTATGACTCATGCGGTGTTCCTCTGGTTGTAATTTCAGAAGTGAGAAATGTGGTTGGGAGGTTGATTTGGGAGTGTGAAGATCAGCAGCCAGTTGCACAGGTAAGTACAACAGGCAACTTCAGAGGCAAATCGCTGATCACCTCAGTTGGACTGGGTTCTGTTTTACAGGGTTCCCAGAAGAATTTTAGTTCCCCGACAGAAGATGAGTACAGTGAAGGAGAAGTCAGCAGAGGCTAGTATGTTAAGTCTCCACTTTAAATGTGCAGATCTTACTAAATTGTAAACTGTCCAGTAAACTAATTAAGTCCCTGTTGCTCTTTTTGCAGTTGTGAACCATCTGACACAGACTCATCAGAAAGTGAAGCCTGTCTGTGTGGGTATTTGCAGGAGTATCCAGTTAGTAACATGCTTACAGGTGAAGCATTTATCACAATTTACAGTTTGTTCTTTTGAGAAAATGTTTGAGTTGTTTCTAATAAGATAATAGATAACTGACCTCTGTTGAAGGTCTGGTGCAGTCAGTATTTAGATTATGAGGCAATCGCCAACGTCTGTTGGCGGAAGTTTTTTTGCATGTGCTAACATCACGCTTTTTGTTTTGTTTTTTTCTTTTTTCTCTTGACTTATTCACTCAAGGGTATGTCAGCATGGACAACCTGCAGCAATATTCAGGTGATCTGTGTGATTTCCATCCCAGGTGTTTCCGATGCTCCAACTCTGAGAAAAAGGCATGTTAAAGAGGAACGAGTAGTTGTTGTGCTCCTCTCGGTTGCAAGCTGTAGATAATGTACTGGCAGATGAGTTATTCAGTTTGTTTATTATGTTTGCATTGCCTTCCTGCACTCGTATTTGCAGCGTAGATGTATACACTGACGTAAAATAAATCAGTGTGACATGGCTAGTTCTGATCTCATTTTGTATTTTAGTCCAAACAATTTCGTTGTATCTGCTAATTGTTTCATCCCTTTAACGCAGTCTCTAATTTCTCATGTTGCCCAATTAAATTCTCTGAAAAAGGCAAATGGTACAAATGGGTCAATGTTTGTCCTCTATGTGATCTGTCTCACAGTGTGTGCAACGCTGTTCAGTTTCTGGTATGACAGCAGAGTGAGGACAGACTTGCTCCCAGTCAAAATTGATTCGTTGACCCTAACAGGCATGGACGCATTATGAGTCAATGGGACCCTGGGCACAGACATATAAAAGGCCCCCCACCCCTCCTGCACAGGAGCAAAGCCCCCCAACTGAGAGAGACACAAATTGAGTCTGTGTGGTTGTTTTATGTCTTTTTGTGAGTGTTTGCTGTCTTCCATTTGTAGTCATTTTGTCCTTTTGTAGTTCTTTTGTGGGTTTTTTTTGTGTTCTTTTGTCTTTTTCGTCTCGTCATAGTTGTTTTTTAAAATGTTAACAGACACTCCAAACAGAGGCTCCGGACCATGGGCCCTGTGACCTGGACCTATGCCTATCAGGCCTGTGTAGTAATCCATCCACGAAAAAAAGATGCCACAGGAACTCCTGTGCTCGGCTAACATGCTTTAACTTAATCTGTAGCCATACCTTACTATACAAGACTTAGCTACATGTAAGGAATGCAGCACTAAGGTGTTCAGTGCAGTTGTGCTTCATGTCCTATGTAGTTCGGAATCACCAGTGTGCAGTCGTATAGTGGTAACTGCGGGCAAGTTCACAGAATAAACAAAAACATCAACCAACAGTATTTTCATTTAGTGCACTTCTAATGAGGTTTGTCCAGATCAAATCTGTTATATATCTCTAATTGATTTTCCTTCTCAAATCTGTTCCAATCGTACAAGCTGGGCAACAAGAAACGTGCGTTACATTTATTTTGTGTTGTACAAACAAATGCAATTTCATTACAAAATGTGAAATGTTTGTTTCAACAAAACAAAGTTTTCTCTGACGCCATCAAAAGATGGAAACCTTGGAAATTAGAACAGTATATTATTGTCATATCTAACTTCAGTCACATTATCAATCGTAATGCTAATGCTGTATATCTCATACAAAAACACAAGAAGCACTTTATTCATTCACTTTCAGCCAGTGGTGGAGGAAGTATCCAGATCCTTAGATGAAGGTACTAATACCTCACTGTAAAAATACTCCATTACAAGTCAAAGTCCTGCACTGAAAAGTATGTAAGTATCATCAGGGAAAATGTAGTTAAAGTATTTAAAGTAAAAGTACTCAATACAGGAAAAAAATGTCTTTGAATGTGTTTTCATTAGATTATTATTACTGGTGTACAAATGTGTAAGCAACATTTTACTGTTGTAGTTGAGATGCAGCTAATTTTTAACTATTTTATATAAGGCTGCAAGTAATGATTATTTTCCCAATTAATCAAATGGCGGGAAATGCCATCACAATTATAACTTCAATCTATTTTTATATCCTATTGGGTAGTTTAATCAATAATAGTGCATCTTAATTTATGAGCATTTCGTGTTTTTTTTAATTTAAAACAATCTTAATTTGTGAAGAGGCTAGTAACTAAAGCTGTTAGATAAATTTAGGAGAGTATAAACAAGTATAATATATCCCTCTGAAATGTAGAGAAGTATGGATTCATTATGGATTAATCTGCTGCTTATTTTCCCTGATCTCGAAAATATCAGAAAAAAGGGCATCACGATTACCGAGGACCCAAAGGGACCCCTTCAGATGTCTTGTTTTGTTCAGTCCAAACCTCGAGAGGATGCAGTTTGCTGCCATGTAAGACGAGGAAAAGAGGCAAACTGTCACGTCTGAGAAGCTGCAACCGTGAAGTGTTTGGATGCGTGAAAAGCGATTTAAGTGATTGACCAAACAGTCGCTAACTATTTTTTGATAACTGACTTAGCTGACTAATCGATTAAGCTCACATTGTATACACTGTTAGGTATTTTTTATTTATTTATTTATTTATTTTACAAGCTCTTCGTGTGTTTTGCGTGTAAAAATCTTAATTTGTAAAGTAAATTGAATGTAGTAAAAAAAGTATAAATAAGCGGAAAATGCAAATACACACGTGAAATACTTGAACCACTTGCATAAATGTGCTCAGTTACTTTCCACCACTCCGCTTCATAGGACGTAACGGGTACTTTTCCTAACACCTGAAAACAAACTGTGCCCGTTTTCAATTGGACGGTCGTATCAGGCTGGAGCGTACTATGGCGGAGGTCGCAGGCTTTTGCAGGCCGAATGCATCGCAGCGTGGCGATGATACGGATTCAATAGTCCCGTACGATCAACAGCAACAACAACAACACAGTGCGAACACCTTTCCGAGTAACGAGCAGCAGTAGCGGGAGTTACATGTCGTGTCAGGAGTGCGGTTCGAGCGCTCCGCGCGGCACCGTCCACCTCCGCGGAGTGGACTGTCCCGCACGCGTGTGGCCCAATCAACGCGCTTGGTTTTGGTGCCAGCCCCGCTGACAGGAAGCTCGCTGCCGTCCGCACGGTCTGCACCTTGACTCGGACCGAAGCGCGCCGCGGCTCTGAGGTGCGGGTCAGGACTCCCGTCTGTCTTCCGTCCCGTTTCGTCGCCGCCGTGTCGCCTGCCCAGTGCTGCATTTCGCGATGGCGCAGGAGAATCTGTCCGTGGTGCTGTACTCTCAGGGAGACCTCAGGCTGGTAGGAGACCCACCACAAACCTTGCCCCATTTGCCTGCTACGAGCTCTGTCAGTTAAACTGACTCTCACCTTTTTGCATTGTCCATTTCGCACAGGAAAAGCGCCCCGTCCCGGAGCCAGGACCTAATGGTACATACATACATACATACATACATATATACATATATATATCTGTGTATGAGGTGCAATTTACAGGTTATAGGCCACTTTATCAAGCATTTCATGTTTATATAAATATATATATATATATATATATATATAAAGATATGGAGCTGCACTCCCATTCATTTTCCCACATGAATATATTTTAAACTGATGGAAAACTATCCTTCGATTTTATGGCTTTTATAGCCATTTTTTTATATATATGTGCAAGTCAATTTACAATGCACTGGTGTAAAAAAAAAAAAAAAAGTAAGTTTCCTTTCCAGCTGGTCAGTAGTCAGCCTAAAATTGCATTGCCATTTTGTTTCACTTCATTCATTCACATTTGGATTGCTGATCAAACCAGCGATGTTGTAAATTACTCAGAGGTCTGGAATCAGGCTCTTCTGTAGTGTCCTTTGTCGGCGCATTCGTTGATTTGGGAAGAGAGAGCAGGAGACGAGTCATTTCTCAGTTTAACAGTTTATTAAAAACCAGAGAATGAAATTCAACATGTACATGGACCTTTTTCTATTCAGACAACCACAGTCTGCAAGCAGTTCGCTGTAGTCAGTCCTTGGCTGGTGGATAAGGTTGGTCCCTCCTTTCTGCCACAGGCTTCCACCAGTCACGACAGACAGCGCCCTAAACAGGAAGAAACCCTGCACTCCCTCACGTGTAGCCCGTTCTGAATGTTTTATTTTTGTCTTATCCATCTGACACGACCCAGTATGGGTGTAGTGCAAAATATTGTTTTACATGATCCGATTACGCTTTTATGTTTGTGGCATGGTGTCCATCTACTGTCCTCCTCAAGACATCGCCAGAATACGGAATGGCCTGTTTTCATAAGCCAGTGCCTTTCTACGTACATACGATAAACTCTGTGTGCAAACAGCATATATCTTTGGCGTGCTCTTTATATTCGCATGATTAATAAAAACAGCTAGATCTAACACCTTCCGTGACAACAAAATGTGTATCAGTCAGTACCACCGCGTCCTTGTCTTATATCCTGTCATGTCCTGCACCCAGAGGTCTTGCTCCAGATGCACTCTGTTGGAATCTGTGGATCTGATGTTCACTACTGGCAGCACGGCCGAATCGGGGACTTTGTGGTCACAAAACCGATGGTGTTGGGGCACGAGGCGTCAGGGCGGGTGGTGAAGATCGGGTCGGCAGTCAAGCACCTTAAAGCAGGTCAGCGGGCGAGCAGGTGGTTGGTTATGTGCGTGTCTCAGGGCTGTGAGATAACAATGGCAGTGTCTCATGCAATGGGCAAATATCAGAAATTCTAAAAGGTTATATTACTCAACTTGCAAATCATACCTCCCGGGATATGTTTTCTTATAGTGACGTAAATATAAATATATGCATTCTGTTACAAAGGTACCAGGACAAACTTGTCAAGTGCCGTCAACCCGACTTGTATTTTTTAGGGGACAGGGTGGCCATTGAGCCTGGTGTGCCCCGCGAGACGGACGAGTTCTTCAAAAACGGACGATATAACCTGTCTCCCACCATCTTCTTCTGTGCCACACCCCCCGACGATGGAAACCTGTGCAGATACTACACGCACAGTGCCAACTTCTGTTACAAGTAACAGTTTTTTTTCAGGATTACGTGACTTTGCACCAGATATTACCTAACAACCGCCTGATCTCTGGCTGCCAGCTGACTCTCTTGCCCAACCTCTGCATACATCCTTTTCTGTCTTTCTCCTTCTGTACTCTCACGCTGTCCTTTTTTCAAGGTTGCCTGATAACGTGACATTTGAGGAGGGAGCGCTGATCGAACCTCTGTCGGTGGGGATCCATGCCTGTCGCAGAGCCGGCGTCACGCTCGGCAGTACCGTGTTCATCTGTGGTGCAGGTAAAACTGAGCCAAAACTCTCGAACTCGCACGATAAACCGAGTCACCGGCTGTTGTGGGAATGCTCCTTCAGCGAGATACCACAGAGTGCATTTCAGGGCGTGCTGCGCACTAATATAAGAGAGGCGATTTTCCAGTATTTGAGTAACATGTCTGTGCAAGTAATGGAATCTGATTCGACATTCAGTGGGTACAGTTGCAAAATCGAGAATCATACTGACTCAAAACTCAAGTGAGGCAAAAACCAGTGAAGCTTAACACAGCTACTAAGAGACTTAATATTTAACAAAGCCATTGTGTTGAAAACAAACTAATGAACATTAAGACACCTGTGTTAAGCAATACCAGGTGAAAAAGTTCTTTCCTATAGAGGCGAAGTCATACAGCACAGTTTGGCAGTATGGCATTGACTCTTGTTTTTTTCCCCGTAAGTGAACATTAAAATTTACAGTTCAAAACTTGTTTATAATAACGCTTGCACACTACTGTTGCATGTCTTGAAGTGTTACGTCATCAGACGTTTCATGCAGTGACTACAGTCCGCATCTTGTTTATTTCCAGGACCTATTGGATTGGTCTGTTTGCTTGTGGCCAAGGCAATGGGGGCCTCAAAGGTCGTCATCACCGGTAACACGCAGTTTGTAAACACTCATCTCAGCTGACATTACACAACGTACAGATTCTGGTAGAACTTTTTTTTTTTCCCCCCTCCCAGATCTGTTTCCAGAGCGTCTGACAGTGGCCAAAGAGCTGGGTGCAGACTTCCAGCTGACAGTGAAGAGAGGCGATGGACCCCAGCAGCTCGCCAAGAGTGTAGAGGACCTTCTTGGAACTCAGCCTCACATCACTATTGAATGCACTGGTGTTGAGAGCAGCATCCAGACTGCCATCTATGTATGGGACTTTAACTTCTGATAATGAATGTACATTTTGAATGCAGGACTTTTACTCGTTATTTAATATGTTTAGAGTGTTGTATTTCTACTTTTACTGAAGTAAAGAATCTGAATACTTTCTCCGCCGCCGCCTATTATTACTATAACTGGTCCACTTTGAATCATAAATGCCAAAGAGTTTCAGTATCTGCAGACTTATGAAATAATCCATGTTACAACTGATTTTTTTTTTTTTTGCCCCGTCAGGCAACAGGTTCAGGAGGTGTGGTGGTTCTGGTGGGTCTCGGCTCAGAGATGGTCACTGTTCCTCTGATCAACGCTGCTGTGAGAGAAGTGGACATCAGGGGAGTCTTCCGCTACTGCAACACGTAAGAAATGATCCATTATTTTCACTTCTTGTTCTATACGCGGTTTGTTTAAAGCAAATCTAGAGGCAGTTCCTCTTGTGAGTTAACTTACCGGCAGTAATATTTAGAACGATTATGTCACTGGCTGAAGCTCAACTCATAGAGTGGTTAATTGGGTATCACAGAGAATAAACTCTTGAGTTTAACATTTGTCCTGCTGTGTTGCAGCTGGCCGATGGCCATAGCAATGCTGGCGTCAGGTAAAGTGAATGTGAAGCCTCTCGTGACCCACCGTTACCCCCTGGAGCAGGCAGTCCAGGCCTTTGAGACCACGCGTCAGGGTCTTGGGATAAAGGTCATGTTAAAGTGTGACCAGAACGACCAGAACCCCTGATGTGACCCGCCGCAGTGAAACAACACAGACTGAGTGAGAGCGACTTAGCGTGACAGGCAGAAATCCACAAACTGGACATTGACCCTGAGAAAAACAACAGAGCTAGTTTAAAGAGACACACACTATCAACAGCACTGACTGCTGTACCGCCTGCAGGTCAGACATGTGATTAGCATCCAATGGTACGTGTAATTAATTTATGATGCTCAACTTTGTTATACTGAATAACCAACATTTTAATTGCTTTATGATTGTATATGATTTGTAATTTTCTTACATTTGGAATTTAGGATAATTTTAAACAGTGCCACATATTAAATAAACTCTTTAAATCATAAAATAAAAATTACAAAGTGCGTTGCATTTCTTTAATAATGTTTCTTCATTTACAGAGCCTGCATTTCATAGTTTTAGGCATTAGGTGGAACCAGAGGCTCAAATTGGAACCATTAGTAGGCAATTGTACCAATTCCATGTATAGCACTAATATACTGTATGCACATTAATTAGTTGTCATGCTATACTGTTTTTATAGTTAGTATAATAGAAATCGATGTACTTTGCAGCGCAGGAAACAAGGAGGCAAGTCATGCTCAGATTCACGTCAATCAAGCTGCCACTTTAGAAGGCCATTGTCAATTTAAATTTATTTAAAAAAAATGGTGACTTTGGAACAGCACTGCCAGTGAAACTTCACAAGAATAAAGCTAGTGCTTTTCCAAAGATTTTAACACTGCTTTTACTTCCCAAGATCTTTCTCTTGCCGTGTCACCCTGTTTTCTTCAGTTGTGAGCAGCTCCACTGTTACCTCTGTGCACTGTATCGTGGGACAATAGAGTACCTCAACAGTAAACTCAAAAATTAGGTAGATTTCCTCTGCATACTGAGTTCTTTGAGTACAGGCGCACTTGATGTTCATGTTATTTACGCTGTGCTTTTCCTGCTGTGACGGGTCAAAGTGTCTGCCGTGAAAGGGTTTATTCCATAATACACAGTAGCAGTGTGCAATATGTACAGTATAATAATTGCAATGATATACTGTGATGCAGCTATTATAGAAAAAATATCTCCCTGAAGCAGGATATGCACAGGGAGATATCAATCTATCAAGTACGACTTTGGAGCACCACTGCCCCTTAAACCGCCTAGAATCGGTACTTGGTGTGAAACTGAGACACAAATAGTAACTCCTATAATGAAATAGCCTGATAATCAGACTGAATTCTGAATTTTACTGAAAGTAAAAGTCTTACTAAGAGAAATGTCCAAAAGTTTGACATGAGATTTCAGTTTCAACATGCTAAATCAAAATTATGAGATGGTAATTTACTCTCATAAGTTTGACTTAAGTACTGAGAGTCAAAAGTGTAACTTATTAAAGTTATGAGACAGCAGGTCAAAATTTTGACGATTCTCATAATTGTGATTTACCATGAGTGCTTTTATTTTTGTCACGTATAACTTTTCATATATTTTTATTCTTTCCTGGTGGCAGTGGGCTTCCACAGACAACAGGCCAGCTGTGAAAGTAAGAGAGAAAACCTCCGGTAGGTGCAGACGCCACGCTTTTGTACGACAATACAAACATTTCTTTCGATACACATTGTAGATTGATCCAGCCCAACAACACCAGCCAGGTTTAGCTCAAATTTTATTACCTTGCCACAATGAAATGACACTACTTTACAAGGCATGCACACAGATAATATTCCTATGGTTAAAATTGACTACAATGCATCGTGAAACCACTACACGGTGGTAAGGCTTTTTTTCTGTCACAGTGTGTGATTCACAGTTCTCTCTTAGCCTCTCAAGACTGAGAGCCAACGTACAGGTGGGAAGATGTTTGCAGTGACTAAACCTGTGTGTTTTGTTTTTTGTTTTGTTTTTTAACATGAGCACAATACTAGACAAGTTTCTCTTTATGTACAGACATTCTAATACTTCTTATGGCAATGGGACAGCTCACACAACACAGTTATATCCACAATCCACTCATAGTTTTCATGAGTTTCAGTCAGGGACACTAAAGATGAACATACAGTAGAATAGCACGCAAAAGAAACTTCATTTTTCATACTTGTGACTTTGATATCAAAAGCATAATTAATGCATGTTAATAGTTTTATTCAGCTGCTTGTTATTTAAATGTTCGGAGTGTTTGTACATGAGATTTAGAAAAGACTTATCTTGCCATTCAGAGGTTGAACTTGTGTATTGCCGTAAAATGAAGTAAATCAAAAGGATATGGCGTTTCTCCCATAAACCCCTGCTGCAAGAATTGGTTTGATTCACATGTACATCATATCAACTTACCAACATTTCAAACACTAAAGTAATTCCCCTTTTCACTGGCAGCTACTATGATCCGGCATTTAATGGTCTTTGCCATCATCAAGGTCTGCTCTCAATTCAACAGCAAGATTCAATAAATATTTACAATGCAGCTGTGGCCCTTCCGTCCCCACTGCCTTCAGTCACAATATTAGCAAAATATGTATTTACATGACAAATAAATAAACAGAAGAAAATGAAAGTATAGTAGAAGTATCCTATTGCGTTACATGTATATAAAAAAAATTAATTGTGATGTAGTCACTGGATAAGTCCATCCACACAATCACAGACACAGAAAAGCACAGACAGGACAAATAAATAAACAGTATCCACACGCACACACGCTGTCTCTTCAACTGGAAAGATGGAAAAAGCATCTCATGTCAATAAAATGGCCGTTGCATGTTAAGCACAGACAAGGGAAAGATGATGAGGAATTGAAGTCATCAGCTCAAAGGAAAAAAAACAAACAAACAAAACAAATGAATTGACAGGGAGAGGCCGTCCTTCCTCCCGGTCACTGGTCAGATTGGTTTGCCCTGTGAGATGACCAATCACTGCCGACAGCCTGTCCTGGGGAACGGTCCTTGGTCATCTTTCATATGTACATAGGTGTCTCCTGGCCTGTGAGAAGTCTGAACATGGCTGCCGGCATGGTCTTCATGTGAATCTAGCATTGAGAGGAATAAACAGCCCAATCTCAAACTTTTATTCCGCTTAAAACAGAAACTTGGATTGTGCGTGTCAGTGCTTGTATTCAACTTTCACAGACCAGAAATAAAGATTTTGAAATCCAAAGCAGGAGTTTCAGCAATTCCTACACCTTTAATGCTTTCAAAATTGAACTTTAAACCATAAAACGTCATTTATATTGTGTCTAAAAACATTCAATATCACTATATAGTGATATTAATATAGTCTGCTATATAGTGTGTTTTAAGTTTGTGGTGTTGTTTGAATGTCTAGTTAGAATTTTTATACCCTATATGGCAGTGGTGTAAAATCAACGGACACTAACCAAGATAACTGGGTTATTTCTGTAAACTGAACTTCATGTGTGAAATCAGGGGAATGCCCCTTTATCTAAACATTCAACCTGTGTACACTCTTTTTCTATGCTGTGATCATTATAAAATGGCAGTGATAGTAAAAATCCCAGATAGTACGTGTTGAGAGTGCGGGTGTGCGTATGTGTGTGTTTGTGTGCGTCAGTTTAACCTCGCCAACAGAGTTCGAGAGGGCCTGGACGATCTTCTCGTGTGCTGTGGCCACCACGCTCTGCCCATTGATCTCAATGATCCTGTGACCCACACGGACCCCACCTCGCTCAGCGATACCTCCTCGCATCAGACTGCATATCTGACGGGTAAAACACACGCACGCGCTCAAAAGTCCTCACGTTATAGGCATTTTTCAAAAATACAGTCGCATGCAAAATTAATGCCACTGGAAGGGTAAAATAACTGCAGCAGTATTGGCTATAAAGCTAGGAGAGATAGTTTACACTTCAAAAGTTCAATAAAAAAACTAATGGCACATTAAATCCTTGCTAAAGATAAAGGGATTTTTTTTTTTTTTTTAGCAGGGATTGTAATAGGTTCATAAATATCGTCCGAGTCAAAACAGCAATTTATCACAGCACTGACACAGTGTTTCTCCAGTGTATCCAATACAGAGGAAATAAAATAATGAGCATATTAATCTGAACTGAGACAGGAATGTGAAACATACACGTGCTGTGTGGTACCACAATAAACAACAAAGTTAACAGTCTCCCCATGGGAAAAACACGACAAGGCATTCAATTTTAATGTTTTGTTTTTTTTTTTTTTTTTAAATGCCATCTTTTGTTAATTGTACTAATATCAAATTAACCCATCTACATGCCCATGGTGGTCAGAAAGATGTCAGATTAAAACTCACAATGCCGTTCTGGACACTGAAGCCCAGCTGATATTTAAGATCTGGTCTCTTAATGAGGACAGTGGTAACCGGAGGGCAGCTGACGATGTTCATTTTCACCTGGACCTGGTTCTTTAAGCCCTTTGACACAGAGAGAAACACACAAACATAAAAAGCTTGTTCATTATGACATAGTTTTTAAAAATTTAACAGCATTATCCATCTTAAATTATAATGTATTTCATAGCTTCAGCTGCCTCTTCCAGCAACACTCCTGTGTACTTCTTCAGTGTCTCTGTACCTTAATGATTCCCTGACAGGTGGCGAGTGGCAGCCCCACGAGGCTGGTGTTGTTGATGGACATGATCTGGTCTCCGATGCTGAGCTTGCCAGAGCGAGCCGCTGGCCCGCCGTTCATCATGTTGGCTAAGATAACCGTGGGCAGAATGGAGCCCCAGCCGGACTCTACGATCACCACACCCAGGATCTCCCCTTTACTCTTTTCAAGCTGCAGCTGTGGAGCGGGCGAGTGTGGGAGGAGGAGCAAACAGTTTGTTGGTCATTTTAGGTTTCATCATGTACAGAAACTGACTCCACATCATCATAAGCATGACTGGAACACGCTGATAACTGACTGATTTGAAACTGGTTAAGTGCAAAGACATACGCATTTCAACACTTTTTTCCCCCCTTGTTCTGATGAAGGACACAACAGTGTCGAAAACAGTAGTCTGTTTGCATCAGTGTGCTTCAGTTTCTTTTCCCTTAGGTATTCGCTGTGCTGAGAGGGTCCTTGTTAAGAGAATGCATAGAGAACTCGTTTTCACTTAGAACAACATGCTTCTTTTTGAAACCACATTTTTCTTTTTCTAGCTCTGGATCACAGCAGAAATCTGTTGTATAACAGCAGCCCTGACGCTCAGCGAGTAGGACTGGAAGATATCACGATATATACAGTAACATGAGAAGAGCCAAAATGGTAACACTTCAGGTACCCCTATTTAGCATTTATAAGTAGTATATAAACTTTAATAAATGTTTATAACACACTATAATGTAGTTATAAGCTGATATAAGGACATTTTTAATTGTTTATTAATGCACATTATTTGTCAACAATGAACATTTCATGGTTTCTAATTCTCTTAACACCCCCAGTAAAACTTTCAGGGCACAGTGTTGTGGTAAGGAGGAAATTCTACAGCCAGAAAAAAAAAAAAAAAAAGTTAGATTTTACTGTACCATCTTAATCTGTCTAATTAGTAATTTATACTTGTGTGTTTCTCTAATGGGCTTGCAACATGAGTTTGATTTTTGACACACGTGAAGTCTCACAGTGTTTGTTTCGTTTTTTTCCTGCACTGACACAAACCAAAAAACACATGCTGAGAATCTGCTGTCTGTAAGTTGCAAGGAATTTATGCGTGTACTGCATACTTAATATAGACCAACCTCTTTGCAGTTTTCAGAGTTGGAGAAGTGAATGAGATCGTCATTGTACATCTCCTGGGTGTTGATGATGTCGCTGTACTCCTTCTGGCTCAGGTCCTCGGGGTTAATGCCGTTGGCTCTCAGAAACTCCTGGTAAGCTACACTGAATGCCTGGCCAATGGACTGAGCGATAAGCTGGGCCTGTAGACAGAAAAAGCAGGAATCATGGCACAGACATATTTGTGATCTTGGTCTCTTAGATCCACAGAGGCTAATGTTCACTGAGCTGCATATAAATTACAGATAACACAGTGGGGGGGGGTGTTATCTGGTGGCATCAAACAAGAGTTACATTGAGTTTTCAAAGAATATGTTAAGGCATAATATAAATCAATTTTCATTGTCATAAACTATTTGCTCCCTTTGAGAGAGGCGAGCAGAAAAGAAAAGACACAGGAACACTTTCCTGCTCTGGTTTCAATCGAAAGGATTACTGAAGGCAATGAGCAGAAAAACTCAATCTACACAAAGCTGACTGTCTGTACTACAGTGATGGTGGTGATTTACAGTTTCAGCTTATCAAGTGTCAGCTTCAAGATACAAAGATATTCCAACACTAAAGCAGTTTTTCCCAATGAGGAGTACTCGTACTCCTGTGGATACATATAGTGGAGTAGCTCAGTTAATCAAAAAAACAGTAAAGAAAACAGAGATTGTTATTTCAGTAAGAAACCATTCATCCACATATGTATTTAGGGGATAAAATAAATAAACATAAAATAGAATTAAAAATCAGCGTGAGGATGATCTTCAGTACATCTATTGTCAGAATAATCAATAAACTACCAGCTACAACACAATGTCTACAAAGGACGTGCCTTCAACCATCCTCAACCAAGTAGTTATGCTATGCACACTTGACAAGACCTACTGAAAAAAATACTAAATATAAATGACCAAATATAAACAGACACTTCCTTGATCACTGTCTTGTTTGAAAAAAATACTGTAACAATATCCAATTTTTTATAAGTACCAGTGTTAAAAAACATCCACTTTAAAATAATCTCAAATTTAAGTGAAATTAGTAAAATGTAACATGTAAAAATGAAAACCTGAAGTCCTGACGATGTATTATGTGAGATGTAATATGGATCAAGAGAGTAAAAACGGCACCTCATTTTGCAAGCCATATTTTCCCTATTTTCCTACATAATTGAATTCTATACTTGCATATAAATCTTCTGCAGAATTACATTAATGCCCCAAACTCTCAAAATCAATACACTGTGAATTAGTTTTGTGGAACAATAAAAAAGTCAGACAGGCAGACACTGCATACAGCCAGTGGAGCTACAATAACAGAAACTGTTTATAAGTTGATGGATGAGCGGCTGAATGGTTCTATTATAACTCTGGTCAGACTTTAAAACCTGGCAGCAAAAATTTAGACGAAGAGAGGACAGATTGGAGTCCAGCCTTTATACTGACTGGCACAGACGTGGAGTTGCTGGCTCCTCTGTGCAACATTATTCATGTTGCCAAGTCTTGCTGAATCTGCTTCAACAAGACAAGCTGCAGCTCTGTGGTAAGAAAATTGATTTAAAAAAATCAAAAATGCCCAGCCAATTTACATCATTTCACACCAGTGGGTTGCTCTAATTGGTTGTTAAAGTTCACACAACATTTTTTAGATTTTACGAATATTAGTAGCAACATTTTTAATGATGTGGAGCAAACAAAAAAAACAAAACTAAATTATGGATAAAAAAATAAAATGATGTCTTAGAGCTAAATGGAGGAAAAACATTAATACCGGTGATAACTGGGTAGCTGAGATAATATCCGACAATCAAGTAACACTTGAAAAGCAGAAACATAAGAGGATCCATCTATCAAATGAGTTCTCTTACATAACAACAGAAAAATAACGTGACTTCCTTTAGTAACCCTCATCTGTGTAACTTTGAAAAGATTGAAAATCAATACTTTCTCTCATAAACACCTAAACAGACACAGCAGATTTGTGAACTTGAAAACAGATGACACTTACATCCTCAGACTCAAAGACGTGGCATATCATCTTGTACTGCTTCTTTGCCTCTGGTGCCCCGGGCGTAGTTTCAATACAGTCCTGTGAGGCTGTGCGTGGCATCCGGCGTCTTGCCATCAGGACCACAATGTTCCCAATATCAGCGATGTAGGATATAGTACGAAGTGCATTGTCCATCATTGTTTCCTGTTGGCATATCAATCACAATCACATACTTCAAAGGAAAAAAATCGACGTTAAAACATCAACGCAATTAGTTTTCATAATACTCTTCATCTAAATATAGTTTTAGGATGTGAATTTAAAAGCGAAACAGTCATCTAGATATAAAGCTGCTCTGTAGGTGTATAACAGCAGCTATGTTCATTTTACTGGGGTAGGAAGAAATATTTGATTCACAGCAATCAAATAAAACTCAATTGGACCTAATATGAAACAAAAAAATATATGTGAACACAGACATTTAATAAATCAGTGTCTCTGAAATCTCAAAATAGTGTAAATCCTACTTAACAGTACATTTTCCCTTTATTACATAAACAAGGAGAATTCAAATTAAATCCAAATCATCCAAAAAAAATGTTTTTGCTTTGCTTTTTTCAATTTTGAAAATTTGGTTTGTTGTTGGCATGCACAAGAAACTCAATAAAGAAAACCACTAAACTATAAAAAGTAAACTACAACTGGATCATGACATCGATAGTAAAACTGTGTGTGTTACAAGTGTGTACTGGTGACTCCATGCTGGAGCCAGTAAATGGAGAAATTACTGCATCACAATTGTACATTTTAACTAACAAAATGATTGTGATGTGTTAATGCATATTGCCACATAGCTTTTTATTTGTATTGATCTGGTACTAACATTAACTGTGGGGAATATTTTGCAACTGTTAGTGGTTTTTATCCTGGTTCAGCCAACAGCCTGTTTTGTGTAATATTTGAGAATTTAAAGTACCTGTGTGCAGCACATTTGTTGCCTTTCTTTGTCAAAGCTGCATGATTGTTTTAGGGCAGAGACTGAAATGAAAGAACTGTTGATAGAAATCATACAGGCCTAGTTGTGACTGAATTAAAAACTTCTGCATAATCTGAGTATGGCCCAATAATGCCCAGTGAATTAGATTGAGTACCTGCTCATCTGGAAATAATAAACAGGTGCACAAAAAAACTCAGAAGACGTTTGGATATCAGTGTGTTTGTCTTGATGGAACAAGTGATTTGAATGGCGTAGTCATGTTTTTTCACTCAGCCTAATAACTGCCTCGTGTCATAATGTAGATTTTATGAGGTGTTTTTTCTGAATGCAACTAGGAAACCGCAAATTAAAGAAGATATGGATTTTGAGGGCGAATCTGTGGGTTTGCTGAGAGGAACTTTGAGTTGTTCATATTTTATGATAAAATAATACATTTGACATTACCCTAATGAGTGCTGTCGTTCCATTCCACCTTTGGACTGGTTCTTATTATGAATCAATGTCAGAAACCCCCATGCAAGCTGCATCGACCTTTTTTTAGCATCAGCATCTCTCTCTCTCTCAAGAGTGTCAAGACAAGTGGCAACCAGATGGAAAAGGGAGGAAGATAGACACTGCATTGCAGCACGTTAGTTTCTGCCAGCCGACTGCCCCACACACACACACACACACACACACACACACACACACAATCTGACACTCTGCTCAGACGACCAGACAGCAGCTATGAGTGAAATACTGCAAATGACTCATCTATCACATGTACATTTAACTGTTAGTGTGAGCACAAAGCTCTATTCATCATCTCATGAGCTGCAAAGCTCTCGGAAGCGTCTGGGCTCCTATCAAAGACCCCACCTCCTATGAGGACTCGTACTGCTGCTTCACAAAGCTGCTTGCTGTAAAGCTAGAAGGCAAGAAAACTTTGACAAAGCTTTGCGAGAGTGGAAAAAAATCTGACAGGCAAATGTGATTTTTCCTTAATAAAGACCTTCAGAAAGTCAAACATCAATCTGAATTTTGACTTTTTGGCCGGGTATGGCTCTAAAATAATTGAAAAAACAACTAAATAGTCCATATTGTAACTCTCACGGCATTTTAACAAATTACTAATTGAGTAGAGGTGTGGTCATTATTTGAATATTCATAACAAGGTTCATCTATGAAGAAACATACTAAAACAAGGAGGGCTCTCTGAGTCGCCCTCCATGCACAGATGTCTGTGCAACATTTTTTGGCTTCGCACAGTCCATTCTTATCCTCGGTTAAAGGGAATTCTGACGGTGACGTCATGAGATTAAAAAAACAAACAAACAAAAAACAATCAGTGCTGGGGTTTCATAAGAACCAGTTTGTGTCAGCAGTTAAGCTGCTTTTGTGACAGCTATGACACAACAACACTCCCCTGTTGTGTAGCCTTATATAGCTCAGTGGGTGACTGAGGTAGAAAAAGCTTGGGAGGAAAGGCACTTTGGACAGAAACATATAGTGTGTGTGCTCGCTGGTACTCACCTGTGAGTCTGCGTTGAGGACTTTGATCCTCTGGGTGGAGATGAACAGATCAACCTCAGTGAGGGTTTGAGCATCTCCGTCTGGACTCTGAAGGAACATACAAACAGGAGTTGGTCAGATCAACTCCTTCGACTTTGATTATTCAAGATCTTTGTACTAAACTTGACTGTTCATGGTAAACAGTTATTCACAACTGCCTGGATGGTGTCTGTGTTAAATGTCGGAAAGTCTTAGTTTAGACATCCAAATGCATGCATGTATAGTTTAGGGTCCAGCGAGGGAAATGCTTGTTAGACGGACAGGTTGTTAGGTCTAAAGGTGAGTTGGAAAAGGCAGAAAAGGAAAGCATTTGGCAGTGGTGTTAGTTTACATTAACTGTCCTGGTAAAAGGATTGCACGCTGGCACGGAAACAAGAAACAGCTTAACACTAAACCCATAGCAGCTGGCTGTTACACCCGTGACAGCAACGCGGCTACACCACAGAACAAGCCTGTGCACAGTTCCCTCTCATCACTGTGTGCTGCAGACGAATAAAATTATATTTTATTTGCTTTAAGAAAAATTGCCAGATGCATTTAAAAAAGGGCAATAGTACTAAAATGATTAATACAACACATACAGTACAGATATAATAAAATATTTAATGTAATAAATAGTGAACCATTTATTTGAGACTGTGGCTTATAACATTCATTAGTCCTTCTTTTTTTATCCCTACCAAGGTTCTGAAAATGCACAGAAACTAAGGGAAGATCTGAAAAAGATGTGATTAGGTGTCGTAATTCACCTCTGGGGTGTAAACGCTCTCATTTTTATTTCAGAAGAACAACTTTCCAGAGATGCCTTCAGCTTGAGGACAGGTATGAACTTGTAGTTTTGAACCAATGCTTAGCATACAGTATGTGCACAGCTAGCTAAACACTGGTGAGCATTTATGATTGCAGTCATACCCCCAGAATTCAAAATCCAACCTGTCTTGTGGGTATATGCGTAACAGTCTACAGAGGTTATCATTACAGGAGTAATAAGAATTAGCTTTTTCAGACGACCTCTGCCTGTATGAATGATACAGGCAGAGGTCCATCAGATGATAAGTCTAGAAAGAAGCGATTCTGAAGGCAAATACTAAGACCCGATGTTTACCATTGACATGTTTGATCAAAGCTAAACTGTGACGTCAAGTTATACAATGAAATAACAGAAATATACAACAAAACAACAAAGTGAGATCAGAAATTTAAGGCACCTGACAAATAAACATTTCTTTAAACAGTGCTGAATTGTTATATGATTTTTCTTTTAAGCTCCCCTTAGTTATTAGTAACATTAAGCCTAAAATGCATTAAGTCATAGCAGAGGTTGGTCACAGATGATCCTTCTCTCCGCTGTATGCCAGGATCACCAGAGTGAAAAGAAGCAAGATATGAATGCGAATTAGAGTGTTAGCTGATGTAAATTATGTTAATCACACAAAATTAGGCATGAAGGAATTACGATCTCCCAAATACATAATTTAACTTACTTAAGGGTATCAGCGATGTAAGTACAAAGTATGAAAAAGTATTTGAAAATAGTTTTTGCAAACACGAATTAGAGTTAAGTGATGTTTCTTGCAGTTCTCTTAGCTAAAATGAAGTTGTATGTCTTTAGCCCTGAGTTAAATGTTATAATATTCAATATATTGTGGTTTTTGGTTAGCAAATCCTAAACTAGACAAAGTATTGCCATTTCTGTTATTATTTCCAGTTATCTTGGTATATTCATAATGTGTAGACCTTTCTACTGGCTCAAAGACCTCCATTGCAAAACCAATAAATCCTCCAAAGCTTCTGATTTTTCAGAAGAAACTTAAATTTACCTAAACTTGTTATTATTGGCACTTGTATCACTTACAGCGAATCAAAAAAATCATTCCTGCACTCAGTTAGAGAGCACAGAAAGCTGGAATCAATTATACATCAGACATAACTGTTGTATTAGAGCTTGGGTAAGTGGTTAATTTTCTACAATAACTAAACGTTTTGTACTTACGTGTCACTACACCCTTAAATATGCATTTATGCTCTCATGAAACAATTACAACAGTTGTTGCATACTTACAACTCTATCATTCAGGTTATGGCACCGGTTAATACACAGTAATATTGGCACTGTATTAGGAGATACCTGAGAAATAATACTGTGATGTGCCTGGTTAAAAACTGCGTAACTTGTTATATAGACTTGTAATCCTTTAGTGTGACCGCAGTTTGGAAAATTCTACCACCTTTAGGCTAATGAAAGACTGTCACTGCCAAAATGCATGGCCCTTCACATAAAAACATCGTTTGCTTAAGTTCTGGAAAAATCTGACAATTTGTTCAACTTAACGAATGAAGTCTCAGAAATGTGCGAGACACAGATGGGCGAGACACAGAGACACAGACAGGCACATATGAAATGAAAAAGAAAAGGTGAGAGTGGAGGGAAAGTGGCTTAAGGGTCTTCCTTTTGCTCTGTTTATTACACACCGCCTTTTTCTTGATTTTGGCAGCCTTCTGTACCCTCTGGCAGGCAGGCAGGCAGGCAGGCAGGCAGGCGTTGGGACGGGACAAGGTCAGCGGATACAGGAGCACAAAAAACAGGGGGAAGAGGAGGAGGAAATAAAGAAGGTAAATAAAAGAAGGTAAGACAGTAAAGCCACAAACCAAACGGCAGGTGTGATATCGCTGCTCTCAGAAATAGAGGGAGTGACAGAGAGACAGAGGAAAAGAGAGAGAGTCGGTGTGTACCGTGCCGTGTTGGTTATCAGATACAAATCAAAACAGCAATTACAGAGGGTAATAATTGCTTTTTTCTCTTTTAAACACAGCAAATCAAAAGCGTGCAGACATGAATTGACATGGTTCCTGCATTCTTGACATCTATATAAAGCTCAATTATGAGGGTCTAGAAGGTTTTTGGATGTTGCTTATTTGTTTTTATGAGATTAACATTTCAAGTATCATTTTTTTTGGTTAGACCATTTACCAAAAGAAAGACAGATGGTAAGGCTCCCAATCCTAAAAGCATTACAGTATGTGTATGGACCCTGCTTCTAACACCTTCCGGGCTCATGTCACAGTCTAAACAACATTACCCGTAAAGATGCAGGGAGGGGATAAAGCCCTCAGCAAGGATTTAAAATGTGCACTTGGAGTTAGTTGTCTGGGCTGCATCAAAAAAAAAAAAAAAAAAACGTACAAGGTCGAGTCACTAAAACAGCTCAGATCAAAATGGAGGCAGTTTTACATGTTTAATGTGTTTGATTAGTTCATTAGGAATTCTGTTATTGGAGGTGACCCTATAGTGGTTGGACATAGATAAGTAATCACCTGGAGTCCTTTTGGAGCGCATTGTAATCTTTCAAAATCAGCCCCTCTGTGTAGGGTTCAAGCTGACCCACTGCCCCCTCTCTCCATCTGCCATCAACCAGAGGAAATTATCTTGACCCTCATTACATTTCCGAGCGTGAGGTTGGATGTTTGCCCGAGCCACTGTGCAGAGCTGCAACTGCTAAGACTAGCGTTGGTGAAAAAGAGCAGCGTAAACAGCCCAAAGGGAAGAGTCTTTTTATTTTTTTCACGTTTTCATTTTGTAAAGTTTCCTCCTCCGTGATAAGCTCTCACCCAAGACCGACATCTGAAGCTCTCAGCAACATCAACTGCTCTGCTGAGGAGGAGCTGAGCAGGGAGGGGATAGACAGCAGGAAAGAGTGAGCGGGGTGGGGGGGGTTGGCAGGGGGTGAAGCTGTATAAATATTACATCAAACAGAGAGTGTCATGCTACAAAGATCTGCATAAATAACCTATACGGCCTTGCTGCAATTTACCTGGCATACCTCTTTCTGCTCAGTTCAGCTCCACAGTGTCTGAGTGCCTTCCTGTGTATATACTACTTGTCTGGATGCAGGTTGCTCTGGAGCAAATATAAATGTATGACTGATCTACACTGTGCGGTTGGTCGGGTTTGTGTCCAGTCGACTGCGTCCATTTCAATGTCACAGATTAAATGTTGTTTGCTGTACAGCTATTAATTTGTCCAGGAGGGACAAATCCAGGAGATAATGGACTTCTAGTTCAATGGATTCGTTCCAAGCACGGGAAAGCACTAAAAGGTGAAAGCTATGGTTTCATTCTGACAAGATTTTTTGTAGGGAAGGCAGCTGTGCATGACATGAGTGAGTGAGGGAGTGAGCAAAGAATCAAACACAGATTGGACAGATGTGATATGATGCCAGTAGACATCCTCAATTTGGTGGAAAGGGGTTTTTGACTGAATCCAGACCCTGGTCCGTCACTTTGCCTGTCCCCCTTTCTCTTTGTTTCAGAGTGGCCTTTAATTAGGTCGTGACCTTTCAAAGTGGAGTTAACACGGATTTGGGGTTGAGTCCTTAACTACAAAATTCCACTTGTTTCAGTCATCAGTAATGGATTACAAGAACGTCATACAGACTTGTATGACTTGTAAGTTGTAGTCTTTCATGCGTTTACAGCTCAATATCAAAACTCAGTACTGTTTGGTTTGGACTGAAAAGTGTCACGTACCAAAAGTTGGCACTGAATGCCTAGTCCTTCTTGTAGCTTTGTTTACCTGCTCTTTAATTAGATATTTACTGACTTAAATTAACAATTTAATAATTTTGCCCGTTTTAGATTTATCCAATATTTCATTCAGGAAATGTGCTTGACAACATGTAATATCTGAAAAGTTTAATGTCTTTGTTTAAATTTTATGTTGTGGAAAAATGGGCTCACTGTATATTCCTCGAATTCATTGTTTTTGTACCAAAATTCTGGTGTTGTATTGGCCTACACAATTGTATCCCCATCATAATCCAACAAAATTGCATGTCTATATAAATACTTGCAGACCATTCGCCATTTCAAGCCCTCTTCAGCCACAATTTGATAAACATTAAGACTCATTTTTGAGCCTGCATGAAGACCACTAGCCCTCGATCCTAAGTAAAAGTGGGACAAATTACACTAAGCATGTAAAAATAATGGCTACGGCTGAGTGGTAGGACTAGTGAAGTACAAGGACAGGGCCTTAATCACCTGAGTCTGTCCCTTAATTAAATTATCACACTACATGTTAATTTACTCAACAGTACACAAACATAAGGAACCAGCAAAATTGAGCTAAAATAAAGACAATGCAACCAATTTTGGAGGCCAAAATGAATTTCTTCACAGTTTACTGAAACTGGTTGCTATTTGCTTTTTCATGCTATACGCATATGTATCCATCTCATCAGTGACAAGTCTCATTACAACATGTAAGTTTCTAAAAGTAGACCACTACACAGGAGGTCATTCAATATTTACAAATACAGCCAAGCTTGTCCTCACATGAGAGGGAGATCCGGGTGGCAACTGTGCACCAAAACATCAGCGCTGCATTAAGTCATCTCGTCATGAAACAATGTTCTTTGATCACACAAGATCACCTGGCCTCTGAGGCCACGACTAAGAAATGCCAACTTTCTGAGAAATGCCAGAAATTATGCAAATTAGATTAGTGACAAATTAGAAAACTACAGCGCTGTTTGAAACACAAACAGAGTCTTCCTTTGATGTTTCAGTATGATGTAATAAATTAATAAAAAGGAGACTGAAAAGACTGTCTCCACATAGACGATCTGCTGACTGTTTCATGCTTGTTTTTCTGCTGTAGAACAAAGTCCTTTTTTTCTTGTTCACGCTCTTTGTTTTTCTCATCTCCACTCCCTCCTCTGACATTCATTCGCTAGGTCTCTTAATCAAGGCTCGCTGCTTGCTGCGCTCCCAGTTCGTTCACTCTCTCTATCTCACTCGTTTTTTTTTAACTACTCAGAAAGCCAACTACATCACTTGATGTCAGTAAACAACAACAAATGTCCAACCCTCATCCTAATATCAATACTTGTGCCACCCATTACCTCCCTATTTTGTGAATGAAGCTGTACAAAAGTGGAAGCAGCTGCGGTATCTGTGTTTGACCAGTCAGCAACACTGAGCCCTGCAGACTCCATCCCGATGGTGCCTGAACCACTGGAAAATATAAAACGTGACTCTTTTTCACCTGAAACTATTGTACAGGAGCTGAATGTAATCTCTGGTTCCTGGGGTCAAAATGCAGGTACAGTTATTAAGTTCCTTGAAAGGTTACTGGTCCCCTGGAAAAGACTGTGCAGTGGAAATGACCTCTTAGTACCTGAGGTTCCTGGGACTTTGTGGTCAAAAAGGGACAAAAGAGCTTCCTTTAGATCTGTATAGCTCAACAACAGCATAACTGAAAAAAAAAAACCATGGCCTGCTGATTAAGGTGAGTTATGTTTGTATGATTCTGAAAAATACAGCACTAACTGTGTGTGTTTACATGTTTAACTCAGTGTGTCTGGATGTGAGTGGGTGTATTTGTGAGTACCTTGACCCTGCTGACAGCCTCCTGGGCCTGCATCATGCGTATGTTCTTGGAGGGGTTCCTCTCAGACAGCAGCTGAGTGGAGCCCAGGTAGTTAGCAGCGAAGATAATCCCATCAATCAGGTCTTCTGGCTCACAGGGTCCTGGAACTGGGCCGGGGAGAGGCAGAGAAGATGGTGAAACACAGGGAAGGACAGAGTGTGGTTATACTGAAAGGGTCGGGTGTGTGGTGGAGCAGGTATTGTAATCACTGCCGTCAACAACATGTTGTGTGGAAAAAAAGAGCCAAACGATGTTGCTCTGGAGAAGGAGAGATGGTGATAACAGGCTGGGTGGGACTGAGCAGTGAGATGGCCACTGGCTGTGAGCTAATGGAGGTGCAGTGCTGGTGGGAGGCTGGGCTGAGATTGATCTGTATCTGTGATATGTAGATGTGGATTCTCAGACACCCACTCAGGGACACAATGTGCTGCCATGATCTGAAGGAGCAGACAGGCAAATATGCTCCTCACACATTATTGGGCCTAGCATCCGCCCAGAAGGAGGGAAAGAGCACTGGAAGAGTTATATCAGGTGTGTGATGTGAAAGCAAAGCAATACTAGGAATCCTTCCATGCAATTACAATAGTTTGATTTCATCACCAAACAGGCGTGCAGACGGATTAACTTACCATCGACGAAGCTGGGGAACGATGCAACCTTCTTTGTTGGCTGGAAGACAAAAACAGGATATGACAGAAAAAATGTTGTGAATAGGTTTAGAGTGAATTAAATGTGTCTCTACAGTCTCTGATAAACAAATTGAAAGCTTTACATTTGACTCTGTTTTTGAAATACTCTTAGGTTAGGAACTGCTGCTTCTCCTACAATACTGTATTCAAACAGCATCTTTCAGCTCATGGAGGCAAGCAGTGATTCCTTTATTTTTCATTTTAAAGAGCTGGTCTAGATCAGGCCTTGACTGATGCATACGCCTGAAGTTATGACATGATGCATGGGGAAGCCTGCTGATGAAGTATAAGAAAACATGGATGAGGAGAGATTGAGCAAGGCAAAGAAAAATCCAATTTTTAAAAAAAGTTTCTGACTTTTTATTGAGACAGTCTGAGAAAAAACAGGTTACATTTTATCCACAAACCTGCAAGTCAACCCTGCTATTGTGTAAGACATGATGCCCTTCTGCTATTTTGGTTAGTTGGTTTTCACCAACGACAACAAATCCTGTGTGAACAGTATGTGTGAGTTGACGCGTAAAATTTCACATGACTTGTATAAGAAGTCACCCTGCTACTACAATGATTGTGTTGTTTTATGACTTAAACTCAATCATTGGTGTCAATATTGCCTTCAGCAGCAGGTTAATTGTGGTTCTACTTGACTGCAGTGATGCAAGATAACCCCCCTTGACCTGGTTTAAAAGATCGATGATGCAAAATACATTTACAAAATTTAGTCACATACTCTACACACACAAGACCAGCTAAACTCTTGATCCCTGTAGAGAAATTCCCTTAGGTCCTTTATTCAAAATAGGCATCATAAATATTCAGGCATTTCTAATATTTTCTAGCAATACCCGGCCCCACATTTACAGAGTTACGCGCCTTTACACCTTGGTACTTCTACTGCTGCGTAACTGCGTACATGCACTTTGCTCAAGGGCACTGCAAACATGAGTTTAGAGAGAGTACAAAGCATTACTCATCCACCTCAAACATTGACAAACTGTGATCGGTGGAAGACAGAGGATCTAAAGGATCGAGGAAGAAGATATAGACAAGAGATGGGACAAAGAGAGAGCTGTGAATTGTGAAGAGATTCATGAGATTCAAACACTAATCCCACTGGATCTATTGGATCCTCCAACCTGCTCTCTTCCCATTCAGAATGTTTACTCCACCCAAGGACAAAGTGATATGGGTGGAGCCTCCACCGAAGACATCTCAGTGAAAAATGGCTCTCATAAAACTGCAAGCAGACACGCTGCTCAATTACCAGGATGCTATCACGCCGTAAGCAGTGGACATGAGCTGAGGTTGTAATTACACAATTACTCATTTACCCAGACAGTCACGCACATGTACGCACACAGGCTCACACGCTTAAACAAGAGCACCCTCTGTGTAAAGTGTAAACGACCTCACAACAGATCTAAAGGATGATGAAGGAAACACTGCGAAAGAATATCCAGCAACATCTTACCTCTGGTACGTTGTTGTTCTCCAGGGGAACGTTGAGGTCGGAGCGCTGCTGTTTCCTGGGCTGCTCTGCACCATTGCTCACCTGGCAGGTTAACACAGAAGAACAGCACTGGGGTTAAGTTTCGTCTTTCCCTTGTCCTCCAGCCAGCTCTTTCTTTTGTCTCATCTCTCACCACATATTTGGACATATACAGTACATCCAGCATATTATCACACAGAGGAAGGATTTCCCCCCGATTGATCGTTAATATTAAAATGTATTAATAGCGGAAATTAAATCCTCCTGCCGATAAAACCCCCTCCATCGAGTGGCAGTGAAAAAGTGAACTTCAAAAGGAGCAAGCCTTGTTGTTGTGCATCTGGAATGGAAATTAATTACCAAAAACATGACATTAGTGACCTCTTTTGCAAAAAGAGAACGAAACGTAAAGCTCTGATCAGTATTCATCATGCTGCCCAATTCAGTTGTGCAAACAACCATTAAATTAATGAGATCCATGTTGTTGTTTGGTGGGATGGAATGCTAAACTGTCCCAAGTGAATCCAGTCAAACCTTGTACTTGCTTTCATCTGTTATAACACATGTTAAATAGGCTACATGTAGAACTTTATCATCAATAAATCAGTACCACATCAATTTTAATCCATTAACATAACTGATATTCACAGGACCACTAATGAGAGGACTGGCAGCTTCTACCAACATGTACATGTGTACACAACAAGACAAATTGAGCAGGATATTTTGTAATTGAGTGTGTGCTATTGCACTCGTGTAACTACTTATCAGATCAACCTCAAGTTAAAACTAAAATTATGTGACATATGCTACTTTTCCATATAGCATCCTCAACTAAAGGCAGAACTGAAGTCAATAGATCCATCCACCAAAGCACCTGGTTGTCTGACAGACGAGCTACAAGTTCAGGGAGTAATCTTTACTCAAAATTCACTGCACATGGCAAATCAATTTATGTCACCTACAGAAAAGGGATAAAATATTTACTTAATCTTTAAAATTAAAGATATGAATACTATATTCTTATGGACACAATGTTAAGTAAGCCCATCTGACGGATATACATGTTAAGCTTTTTTAGGCAAAACAAATAACAGAATCCTAATTACAGGTACACTCAGGATTTAACCAGACTGTCAGTGGTCTTTAGCAGACTTGGTGTTTTTTTAATACAGGCTACTCTAATACCACACACATATAGCACATTATTCAACACACTAATAAATAAAAGTGAACCTATTTAAGAAAGGCTGTGGACCGGTGTAATTAAACTAGAACTGCATACATTGTAAATATAAAACTAATTGCTTTTAGTGGACCAACACTTTCTGTCATCGAGGAAAGCCCAAGAAATGTGCTGGATTCTTTTATGGTAGAAAGGAAAATTTTACTACAGCCCAAAACAAACCAAAAGCAAATAAAAAGTAAGACATTTCTCTGATACATGATATTATGGGAAATGCAGTCTAAATGTTTAGGCTGCAAAAGCAGTTGACCATTGTCTCACTGGTGATCATACCATTAGTAACACATAATTTAACACTGACATACTGATGTAGCACCATTTAAAATGAGATTACAATACTGTGTAATACTTTTCTTTCCTCAAATACATCACACCAACAGACTGCGCGTGTAGATGACCTCCCCCTGTTTTGTAAACCTTCCTCTAACATAATCTTTTGGCTCCACGCTGTGTAGCAAAGCTGTTTTTAAATTCATTGTTGTCCTGGTTCATTCAATGGTCATGTTGAAGTGGTATAAAGAGAACATCTCATTTGATAACAGAGGACAAAACGACAGAATCATCTTAGTGAGTCCGGGAGTCATCTGAATCTGTGGTGTACTTTACATTCTTCCAATTTAATCTAGCTACACTGACCCAGTTCTTTTCTACAAATGAGGCGCACATAGTGAATGTACAAGCACATGTGCGCACTGTGGAGCAGGTGTGTATCAGCAGGATGGCCACAGGAGATTATCCCTGTTCTCCTTTTACCATCTGACTTTTGGAAGATGGGGGAGCTCAGCATGTGTTTGAGTCTATCGATGTATCTGTACAGTGTGTGTACATTCATCCACGGCTATGAGAGGGAGAGAGATGAGGAGGGGGACATCTGAAGGTAACATGGGGGAGGGGTGAGGCTCCAGCTATTCTCTGGATGGCAAAGAGCTATTTCACCTGTAACTCATCTCCAGGTCCTCACCACAAAGCTCTTTTAATCATTCCCAGTGGCAAGAGTCTCTGCTACAGCACATTAAAATAGCCTGAACATAAAGTATATCTTCTGCTTAGGCTCTGACCATATTAACATTGTTGTGTTACTGTTATGTTAAAATGTTCCTCCTAATCATCTTGGAGCCTTTGTCCGTACCTTGACTTCTGTGACTCAGCTGACTAAAGACGGAAATTTAACTAGACTAAAATTCAGGTGATCGAAAATACCTTTTGCATTACAATTAAACTGCATTAGCTTTAAATTTAATCGACATCAACTATCAAATTTGTTTTCCCTTGAACATTTTGTTGCTAAAAATCTTTATTGTGTATGCACACCACAGCTAATATGTACCTTCATACATCTTTTTTCAAAATTTGTAAATACATGTTGTGGCTATCGAGGCTACAAAAACACCATGTGAAAACGTGTTCTCTTCTACATGTTTCTGATGCCTATGAAAATTGTTGTCTGGACTGCAATAGCTGGGCCAGCCCTATAAACGTGAATGTTCATAATGAACTGACTGACTGACTGACTGACTGAGTGCATGGTAAAGTTACAGCATTGGTCAGCTGAATGCCACGTGACTAAGTTACACCATTGGCGGTTGCTCTTTCAAAATGAATAGGCGCTAACAGTTACTATTACGTTATCAGGATGGTGTTTACAGGCAGTGTTGCCAACTGCCTTTGTCACTAGAGTTACCAAATCTTCACAGTCTTTTAGTGACTTTTCTTCACAAAAGCATCTAGCAACAAATCTAGCAAATTTTTGTCGCCCTGCCAGCGCAAGGTCAAGCTTTCCCTCCGTAGGCACATCTCTCTTTGCGTCTCACTCAATTGACCACACAGCAGCTGACACAGATGTGAATGAGCTTCTAACTTTCTCACTGAGTGATCATTTTACAAGAAAATATAGCTGAAATCAGAGCACAGCTGTTGTCTTTAACTTATGTGTATGGTGATTTTGTCAGATAATGTCGCAGTTGTTAAATCAGGATTTTAGCAGTGCAGAGCAGCAGCTTGGAAATGGCTTGGAAGTGACTGCTGGTTAACATGTAGTCTTAATGGGCCACGTTTCATTCACTATTTCACACTTGTTCTGTTGTCTGACAAGAGAAACAGAATAACGTGTAAATGAGAACATGAGAACTGAAATTTAGTGGGAATTCAGCTGTATTGTATTATTGTATATGTGAGTATAGAGAGTAGGAGAGAAGCAAACAGATAAAGGGCGGACCAGCCATACACTAGGTTTTGACCTAGTCTTATTGATAATAAAGACCATATCAAGAAAAGCTCAAAAGAGGTTCAGCAATCATCTCCTTTTTCATATAACCACAAAAAAATTGCAATCAACTGAACCCATTTCCAATGCAAACCGTCTGATCACTATTACCATTCATCTAACACTGAATGCAAGAATGTAAACGTGATTACAGTCTTGTTTTCAATAGTTGGCTAAAAAGAAAAACCTTCCCACTGTCTCTGTACCTTATATGACAAAGTAAGTGAAAGAACATAAACACAATCACTTTGGGGCCTATAATTAAACCACAATGTAGCCTGTTAATATTTGCTATTGGATGCTTAACTATAAACGAATTCCATGCAGGAGACGCCTATGGCAGGTCCGACGTACATCGTGACACAGAAGTATAATCCTGGCTTAAGTGAATGTAGACAATGTGAAACAATAGCAATGCCCTGCTTCAAAAAAAGCTCACCTGCTCCTGTGGCCATCTCTGCCTGTCTTCTGGTGAGCGTGGATGTGCCTTGATGCTCCTCTGGAGGTCAGGGTTAGTGTGGTGCATGGAAGGGAGATTCAGAGACTTGGGCCTGCTGTCGTGGCGGTGGTGAGCTGGTGGGTAGGGGGCTGCGTCAGGCTTGGTGTGAGGGTAGTCACTTGGTGCGGGGTCCTGCGCCAGCTCCTCTGGGCTTTGGTCAGTACCACTGCTTAGACTCCCCATGCTCATACTCATCTTGATCTCAGCAACAATTTGGTCAATGTCCTCCTCCGCCTCCTCCCCCATCTCCCCCTCAACCACCAGCAATTTACGGCCACGGTATGGAGAGACTCGCACTGAGTTCCCATTGTCCTCGGGGGCATAATAATCTCCAGTGTAGGCCCTTGCATGTCTCTCCCCCTCATCACCTTCCTCATCTTCTTCCTCATTAGGGCAGTACTCCTCGCTCTCTGCCTCCTCCTCTTCCTCTCGGGTGTGCAGGGTGTCTTGCAGAGAGGTTTGGTGGTGGTGATGATGGTGATGGTGATGATGAAGGTCCAGGATGGGTTCTGGTCTTCCATTGTAGATCTGCTCATCCGGATCTTGCTCCACCACCTCACAGCGAACCTCGCCCTGTCCCTCACCCCACTCCTCCGCCCTTTGCCTCTCTCGTCCTGCCCACTGCTCCTGCCTGACCTGGCCATCCTCTCTCCATTCCTCCCTCACCTCCTCATCTCCCTCTCTCCACTCTTCCCTCACCTCTTCTTCCTCTTCTCTCCACTCTTCCCTCACTGCTCCCTCTCCCTCCTCATCTTCCACCCATTCTTCCTCTTTCACCTCCCCCTCACCATCTCCCTCCTCGGCCCATCCTTCCACAGTCTCTTTACATTCATCAGGGTGGGGTCCGACCGGTTGCATGGTGCTGGCGCAGTCGCCCTGGCTGTGGCTGCAGTCTCCCTGGCTGCTGCAATCCATACCTTCCAGGTAGCTGTCGTCCTCTGGGCAGTAGCGGATGTAGTAAGTCACACCTTCATCCTCCTCGGCCAGTCCTGAAGGGTTTATGATCACAAAGAGAAATTTTTCTTAATGTCCAGGGCTTGTTTATTAAAAGTCACAACTATCACTGAATCACTATGTTATATTTGACGCTATATATTAATCTCAAACAATTGCATAACACTGGGAGCCATGGTTTCCAAGTTTTTTTTCATATGGGAGACTTCAGATACGCTCCAAAAGAAAGATGTTGTATGCGCATTTTACCAAACTGCATGATTTCTAGCAAGGGTGGCAGTACCAGTGATTTTTTTCTGCCATGCTAGGGGCATGTGTCTGGGATGCCAATGTTGATCAGTCCATTGCTTTGGTCCAGAGTGAAACATCTCAACAACTCTTGAATGTATTGCCATTAAATTCCCAGACATTCATGGTCCACAGAGGCTGAATCCTCATGACTTTGGTGATTCCCTCAGTTTTCCTCTAGTGCCACAATTAGGCTGATATTTTTGTTTTTTATTGAAATGTCTCAATAACTATTGGGTGCATTGCCATGGAATTATAGTGTATATATAAATTACATATTTTGCAATGAAATACAGATATTCATATCCTCCGAAGGATGAATTACAATGTTTTTGATGATCATAATCAGTCCAATACTTTGATTTTCGACTAAATACCTACAAAAATATTTACATTGCCATCAGCCTCAGCTGTTCTGTTTTGTACTAATTAGTCAATTTTAGCATGCTAATACACTAAACTAAGATGGTGGACATGGTAAACATTGTACCAGCTGAACACCAGCAGATGAGCATTGTCATTCTGAGAATGTTAGCATGCTGACGTTAGCATTAAGCTTAAAGTGCTACAAGCTTGCTGAACTGCTCACATGGCTGAAGACTCTCATGTTGGAGTATGAATACCTGAATAACCTCTTCATCTACTTTCAGTGATGGTGAAGTCTCTGTTTGACTGTTACTTTTGAGGTTTTATTTATTCTTCTGCTTTCCCCTATATGCTTTTACATTTTCTTTCACCTTAGACTTTGCTCAACAGTGATAAAGAAACAGAACAAAATCACTGCTGCAAGCGTAAGGGTACTCTTTCAGTCCCCCTCAACATTCTACAGAACAAATCTTATTGGAAACCTAAAAAATAAGTAGAATTGGCAGTGGAAAATAATCGCGATGAAAGGGAAAGGAAATATTTTTTCAATGCTAACAATAACAATGATTGTTGACGTCACACTCACCGTCGTCATAGTCTTCCTCGTCATCTGAGGTGTTGTTGATATAGTCAGAGCTGGAGTCATCATCCAGGCTGTCAGCCCCACCACGGAAGTCCACCTGCTCATGATCATCTTGGTCGTGTTCATGTTCTGGCGTGGAGGGTGTTGCTGGCCGCTGATCCTCCAGCTCTGCATCTTCTTGGTTGCTGTACCGCTTCACTTCAGCCTCTGTGTCTACATCCACATCTGAGTGATTGTGACCCACGTCTTGAGACTTGGGAGAAGAATATTGTGCCTTACAGGAACGTGGGAGGTGGTTTGGATCATGTGACTCTTTGGGGTAGCGGACTGTGCGTTGCCGAGGGGGGAGGGCTTTAAGATCACATGGCTCGGTAGGATGAGGGGTGGGACAGGAGACAGGGCCTGGAGCAGCCATACTGCTTCCTCCACTAGTCCCTGGCCTCTTCCTATGAGCCATGATTGGCGGCTTAGAGGCCATGCATTTTTATTGGTTTGATCCTGGGAAACGGATAGAGACACAGGGGCACAGCTTTAGAGCAACATCGAATACAACTGTTAATCCACCGGAGCAAATGCATACACGAGAGAAGAACAAAAAGTGCAACTCTGTGTTTGTGTGTTTCAGCCGGCCAGGCAAATTGATACCATCCCTCATCAAAATCTGCATAAAGTAGATTTTTTTTAATGAAACACATATGTATAGTATGCCCACACAAACGTAGTTAATAATTTATCTCTCTCACTATTTTTCTACACTTTGCATATAGCTGCAACATATTTTCAGTGCCTGACAAACCAATCTATTCCTGTAATTGAGCACAACAGTCTCTGCTTTACTTTATCCACAGTCAGAGCAACACTTATACATACATAGCAAAACTTTGGCTTCAAATATACAACAGTGTGCTCAAGATATTACACAGGTTCACCTTTAGAGCGATGGACATAAAGAGTAGAGCCTTTCTAAGCATACCACCTGCACATAAACCTATTGAGACACTGCCACCCAAAGAATCGATAGATAAATCAAGGTCATCTCTAGATAGAATAGGTGCTGCACATGTGCACTGATACCATTGGGCTTGCAGATGATCAGTCAATCACGACTTTTATTGATTCTCCAGTTTGCTAAGTGAGAATGGTAAACCTGGGAAACAATGAAGACTACTCCTATACAAGACCTGGTTAAGTAGAGCAAGAGAGAAGATAGAAAAATGTTTTTTTACTGTGGTTAGCAAGTAGCCCAATGTATGTGTTAAAACCCAAGGAAATAAGTTCCTGATTTTACCATCTTTAGCTCTAAAACATCAATACCTTAACTATCAAAATCAAGGCCAATCTTTTCCACTTACTACTACTACAACAACTACTACTACTACTACTAACTCCATTACTACTACTAATAATAATAATAATAACAATGATATCAACAACAACAACAATAATAAAGTAATATTAGTAATAATAATAATAATAATAATAATGAAATTTAACAGAGAAACTGAAATCCAGAACAAAAACACAAGGACTGGGATGGGCTCATCAATTAACACAGACACCAACCCATGTACAGTTCGTTACAAAGGAATTTAAAAGGTGTTTTTTTCCCTTAGTTGTGAAAACAAAAAGAAGAAATAAAGAAAAATGCAAAAAATAAAAAAGGAATTAATCAATGTCTGTTTCCTGAAAGTAAGAATCCTATTTCATCCAGTATTTTTCACTCATCTTTTGTAGTTGAAGGGTGTAAATTTTCTTTTCCAAGGAGTTTTACACAGTTTAAAGTGTCTATAATCAAGGTGAATAGCAGGAGGTTTCTCTAAAGTGAGTATTTGGTAACACTTTTTTTTAAAAATTTGCTGCCATTAAGATCTTGAGGAGGTACGTTTTATGTTTTGGCAAACCTTTCTCCAAAATAAAGGCAAAAAAACATAACATCAATACTAAAAACCAATACTCTTAACATTAAATGTATCACTTTCTCCCAAAAAGGCTGAATTTTAAACAGAAGATCTAGTCAAATGAACACGCAGGTATTCTAGCATTGGTTACATTTACTTTCAGAGCAACCAAGAGTGGCCTAATTGTGACAAGTGAGAACAAAAAGATATAAAGCAAGTAGGCTTACTTTCCCCAGTACAAAAAGGTACCCACACAAGACAAAGGTACACTATAAATCATGAATAAGATTTAAAAAAAAAACAAAAAAAAAAAACATGCTACATCAACATACACACTACCAAATGACAAGATTAAAACCATAAGAGCACATTTCTGTTAGTTGTTCTGCATTTTAAGAACCAACTAAAAAAGTTCAGAGTATGTGTCCTGAATATTTCTTTCTGCCAGTTGTGCCCTTGGTGCCCTGTCGTGCATTTTGTCCCCATAACCGCTCTGTTGCGCTATCCAGTTGCCATGAACAACTGCCCTCAGAGGGATCTTTTTGCTGCTTCCCCTCATTTTAATTCACCATAATTAAGTTTTCCAATACCTGTGATTAAACTGGTTAATTAGGTCTGCACAACCTGGCACACAGAAATTCTCTCTAAAACACAAACACACAAATACAGAAAGGAGCCAATACACACACATACAAACACATGCGTACACAGTCGGTTGCTCCTCAGGTAGCCAAGTCGGAGGACTAAGATTACTTGTTCACACAATGTCCATGTTCTGGGCTGACTGGTTCAAAACAACACTAGCATGAAGGTTTAATGATCACAGTATTTGTAAATGCACAATGATGAAATACAGCAACATGTACATCTAATGAAGCAATTTGATCATCATTTAAAACAGCTCATAAAAGGTTTTCACTACAAACCTTTGCCAGTAACTTTAAAAATGATCTTTTTGACATCTAGGAAAATAATTATTGACTGTATCTCTTACCTGAGGTCCCGAGCTGGGATGTGGTATACAATAGCATTGGGATCTGCTGTAACAACGGCCCCGTCCTCCTTCCTTTCCTCCCTCCCATTGCTCCTCACTCCTCCCTTCCCCCACCAGCTGCTACACAGCATGCACCTCCCTGACTCCACCCTCCCTCTTCCTCTACATTATATCCCAGCATCCTGCTGTAGAGACCCAGCCCCACCTTGTCCAATTCCCTAGAGCTGAGGGTAAGGATTGGTAACTATGGGTAACTGCATCCCCTGGGGACTGATACCCTTTGACCTCCTCTTTGTTGCCTCCCTAAATTCAAAAACCTTCATTTTCTGCTACTGTGTTGCCTGACTGTTGCCGCATTTGTGTTTCACATCATGTTTTTGGATTTTTCTTACAATTTTTCTGAGTGCCAATATAACTGCCATGTAAATTCGAAGATCCTATAAGTCCCCGGCCAAGTGGCTTTTTACCAAATCTGTTTTGTTTGGCATTTATTTCAGCATGATTGTATTTATTGAATTTGCATGCCAATTGTACATAAACGGTAATGTCATCATAACAAGACACATAGCCAATCTGCCCCACCTGTTTAGTACCATTACAACAGATTTAAATGTTTTATGAAATACAAGTACAACCATTCTTATACACAGAGGATGTTTCTGCACTTTCATGATTTTTTTCAATTTGTTTATCTATTTGTCCATTTACCAACCAACTCACATCCCCCATTTTAACTGTATTAGCACAATAATCGTCTTCAAAATACTAATCCATTTCTTGTGAAAAGTTAGGGATTTCTTTTTGCATGTTAGCTAACAAAGATACCTATCTAAACACTGCAATTCTTACGCACTAGTTACGACTTTGCATATATGCTCCACGGCATTTATCATAACAGGCAGAATCCTAATTATTATTAGAGATGCCTACTGCTCAATACATGCTTAATTTTATTTGGAAAGGAGAATATTTGTTTTGTAGCAGCCACTGAAGCTGCAGGGGAAGGGTAGCTCAGTACCTTGCTCATAAGCACATTGTCAGCTTTTTTTGTTTCAGTGTCAACAACCAGATTTCCCACCTAGTTGGTGATTAAAGGATAATATAGTTTTGAAAACCCCCTACACCAGCAGGTCAGGTCAGGTGCCATCGGCAATGTGTGACCACACAGGTGGCTCTATTCAGCTCAAGACGGTAGCTGTTGATGCTGAATTGCAATAGAAGGAAGTCGGTGAGGGGGACCTACCTTGCTGAATACGTTTTGTCCCTTATTGCAGTACAGTTTCTCTGTATTTTTCACCTCAATATTTTCTATTCTTCTTTGACAAGCAAAACAAATGAGACAAAACTGTAAAATGCAAGTTGCAATTATATTATCATATTCATACTGACATATTCTCAATTTGTTCCGAGATTAATTACAATCGTAGTGTCATTTAAGTGTTGTTGTTCATCTCTCTATAATGTTATTTGGGGTTGAATTAGACTACTGACCAGTAATTTCTGCTAATACAGGCACAAAATGTATGTGAATATCTGCAGTAAGATGGCCTTCAGCTGTAGTCTCTGTGGATTGTGCAACTTGAAATGGGAAATATTGGGAAACAGTATGTAACATTAGGTGGCATAGGTGACGTGAAGCAACGCAGTTGGCCTTTGTCACAGATAAGTGAACTTGGCTTTGACCACGCCTTTCATCTCATTTCTCCCAGCCTAGATCAAAGTGATTACTATTTGCATCCGTTCACGTCTCAAATAAATTCTAGGGTTTTCCCAGTAAATTTCTGGTATAAATTGCAGACAAATTTGTAGGTAGTCTTAAATCTTTGGGATTGTATCTCACTAACTTTATTAAAGAATAAATTCAGAGTGTCTCCTGAGGGTTTTTTTTATATTTTTCCACCTTTCCTGTCCACCCCGTGCTATTTGACAAGATACATAAAATTGTTAATTCTTGCTCTACAGCAGTTTTTTTTTTTTTTTATTTATTTAAGATCTGGCAGAGCACTTGGTCAGACTCAACCTGAGGATACTGCAGTTACATGGTCAACATCTTAAGCCATAGGTCACAAGGACGGCCCTTCCTCCACAACTTAAATATGTCAAAATAAGTCCTGTGTGAAGTTGGTATGTTCTTATATTGTTGCGGCTCCCTCCTACAAGATTTTGTAATTGCACATGACTACAAATGTAAGTTTAAAATACTGTACTGCCTAAGTATGAAGGGGTATGCTCCAGCCCCACGGGAACCTGAATAGAAATGGGGAGGCTAAAGAAAATGAATCAATGATTGGCGCATAAAGAAATCAGAATCCAGCTGGCTCCATCACTGTATACTTCTTTCTACAGCCCGCTGCACACACACACACACACATACACAACCAAAAGTATCTGTCTCCCACATAAATGTGCTGCAATGTAGGCACTGATTCAAGCTGTTACCTTCATTACAAAAAAGGCTCGACACACACAGGCACTACTAACTGCACACCAGCCTGCCATCCTGCAGTATCCCAATTGTCTGTTTTGAGCTGCAGCTGGGGACCACTTGTGCAGGGCTGTCTCCACAGACAGACCAATTCATGTCCGCCACAAAACGCTTCAGCTACAGCAAGATAAAGCTTTAAATTACCCTCAGACACTCTCCTTGTTTGCTAGACACATGTATTAAAGATGTGTCCGTGTGTGTGTAATGTGTGTATGTGGACAGAGGGCGAGCGAAGTAGTCCGAAAACAGCAGATGGCTCGGTCAGAGTGTGGGCCTTGGGAATACTAATATATGTCTGCCTTGAATTCTAAGTTATGACCTCCGTTCATACTAGTACATTAGACAATCAGTCTACAGCAGAGAAGAAAAAAGGAAGACAGGACTGATGACAGTGGGAAAGAACCATGAAGAAAGAAGAGTATCAGCCAAACTCTAACATAGCAATTCTTGTAGGACAGAATTATGTATCTCCATGGATCCCATTAGCATATGAATTAATAAATCCTATTAGAGTGTGGGAAATTAAAAATCAAAAATCATTGACAGCTCCAACATTCAGGTACGTGGAGGGGTGAAAGCATGACACAGCAATGACCACTCTCTGACACATCTGCTTTTTAATGTTTTCCATCAAAAGGGTGGTTCATCTAGGGCTTGGAAATAATTCATTTGTCATATCATTTATCAACTTTTCCTATCATGGTGATATGAACATACAAAACTCTGTTGTTCAAATTAATCATTCTCAGCAGATTTTAATAAACTATAAACTAAGAACTTCAAAACCTGGCCGAAAAGTAGCGTTTCAAAACAAAGATTTTCAGCTGCTGGTTTTATTTACGTTCTTATTTTAAGAGTAACAGCTTTATTATTATTATTTGAAATGTTTTGCATACAGTTAGCATATTGTGATAAATATCAGTATTAGAAATCGTATGTTATTAATGTTGCGATATTAATTTGAACTATTTAGCCCCACCCTAGCTTCAATAATGTTGTGCAAACCTAAACCATATTCAGACAGGACTAGTTTCTTTATGAAGGTCATAATTTCATTTTTAAAGTGATACTAAGAAATGTTAATCTTGTCCAAATTGGCCCGGTCTGTATTTTTCATGCTCTTTTCCTCACAAAATTCTACATCAAACATGTTTTGTGTTGAAACTGATCACTGAAATTAATTTCCGGTGCCTCATTTCTTGACATGTTTGCTTCAGGCTCAGCTTTCTAGTAACTACAAACATTATCAATTAATGGCAAAAAGGTATGTGAGCTCTGTGGAGTAAAAGTGGAGGAGTGGGAGTGGAGGCAGTGGCTTACTGGTAAGGTGGTGCATCATTCAGTACTGATACATCTTATAATCAGAAGACAGCTGCAATCGCCACAAGGGTAAACATTGTTAGCTGCAGCGTGAGCTGGACCACTGGCATTTCAAAGTTACTGACCCATGAGTGTCTCACTCTGTCCGTATTTGACTTTTTTGGTAACAGTCGTTTAACCTGCAGTTGATTCTTCTGACATTTCTACATAACTGAGAAATTCTCTGCATTTTCTGTAAAATATCTTGATATTTTCTGCATATGACCGAATCACAGCTTCTTTTCCAGCCAGTGAGGCTCCACCTTGTGTGGTCTTTCTCGCTCCTTCTGCTCTGCCTCTGATGCTTTATCTTTTCTATCTACTACACTTTTTTTTCATCTTTTTCTGAGGTCTAACCAGGTAAAGGGTGTCACCAAACACTTTACATCCGGTCCCTGACATATGTAATACACAGAGAGTTGTCTGAGCAAAAGTTGAGTTTCAGCTCATTATTTAGCTGTGTGGCTCACAACTTTACAGTTTTGATTCACTCTCACTGCTTTTGCTGTGTGGTAGACTTAATGAACACTTATGATTATTTAGACCAATTTTTTATTATTTTTTTTAAAGTTGTGATCTTTAGTCTACATTACCTCCTCTTATAATACTACTTGTAACATGCAGCTGTCCCAACTGACTGACTGAAGGCAGACTGATTCTAGTGCTTGTTGCTGTGACAGAAACAAGTAGCACTGTTTACCAAAGTAACCAAACATAAGCTGAAGGGACCATAAATAATAGAAAAGCAATATTTGTTGGGTCTCCTCTGAAAAAACTCTTGTAACACCAGTTAAACAGTAATGTTGATGATATCTCTGTTGTGTAACCAGTGCCTCGCATCAACTTTTATGGACTTCAGTGTGAAAAATTGTGGAGTCTGTAAGGATCCAAGTAATTCTATTTCATATTATTAAAATTGTTATTTCGTTTAAAATCAGAACAGATTGCTCTAATGTGCACGTTTAAAACTAAACTTGTAACTGTTAACACTTAATAAATTCTGCTATGTTTCTGTGGGTGGTGCGGTCTAAATCATTACATTATACATTTTCATTCTGTGCTTTTGGAGCTAAATGTTATCTCTGCTTGTGGCTCATTTTTCACAGGAAAAGGGAAAAAAATGCTGAATTTAAAGTTAAAAGCAGACAAACAGGAATGGAGTATGGAGGAGTTCACTGTGAGTTTCCAGAGAGAAAGTGAGATTGGAGAGAAAGAAATCTTCTCTATTTCATTTCTTTTAAAAATGAAGACCTGGCTACCTACTGCTACAGAGGAAATTGCTATTTCAATTGAAGTGTGCTTTCTGCATGGTGCTCTCTCTCTCTCTCCCTCTTCTGCTCAAACAGACACACACACACACACACTTGCAGAGAAAAATATATACAGAACTTACAATTTTTTGCTTTTAAAAAACTGATAACACACAAAAATGCCTGCATAAATACATCTGCTATAGCTGTAGAGGCAAAATCTCCTCTATGGTGAGGAAGTAAAGAAAGTCTACTGATATTCTAAGAATTTATTACAGAATATTAAATGAATTACAGTGAACAACCAGCAATAATCAGCAATGATCATGAAACAGAGACAGAGACAAGCTCTTCAGTACTATTTGGCCAAATAGGGTGCAGTCTCTCTCCACCACAGAGGTTTCAGAGACTGGACTCTGTCAATAGGAGAATCCTGTCTTTAAATACAATTGTGGTCATGTAGGCACTGCATGAGTTTGTCTAAACTCATGCAGGTTCCATTCCCTCTCCTGAAGAATCTTTGAGAAGATCAACAAGTTCTGGCCTCCATCCGTTTACCAGAATCAGTTCGTACAGTTCATTCAAACAACCTTAGCTCAAAAGAAAGAACATCGGCCTCAGTTGACAGGACATGGGTCAACTGTTTAAACAGGAAGGGGAAACACACATTAAAGGAAAAATAGAACATAATCAAATGAGAAACAAACATTTTCCCATCACAATAGCTATTCCTGTTCTTTAGGGGTCTACAGGGATGTAATGCGGGATAAACTCATCCAAACTCAGTTAAACCACATTTAATAAGTATAGAATAAAATTACCAATCCTTTATGGCTGATATAAATTCATATTAGACATCATATTAGTATTGGGCTAGGGTTATGGTGTACTTCACTCCATATAGGGGGGTACGGCGCTTTGGCAGGTGTTCAGCATCAGTTGTGGCTGTCCTGAAGTCACTGCTGGTCTGCTTCTCACCCAAGGCATGTTGGGATAGTCTGTAGCCCCTTGCAACTATGACAAAATGATACCTATGTGATGGTAACATCACCCTACCTATGTGATCACACTTACACTATTATCCTGCCTCCATTACATGGCTCATTATTAAGCTATAAAATCAGGTGCTTTTATTTACTGTATTCATTCTGGAAGGAGAAAAGACAGAAAAATCTGCAGAAGACAGTCACTGTGTCGGCCAGATTATGAAAAATGTAAGACATCAACTCCTTTGGTTGATTATTGTTCCAACAAATAAAGCCAAAACTGGGAAAGAAGCCAGCCTTGGTCCTTTTAACTGGGATGTCCACTATTTACCAAAACGGCTGTCCTGCGTTCTCTTTCACTGAAAGTAGAGCAACTACAATATACCCATTTCCTAATGTACCATATCGATGAAGCGTCCATAAGGAACAGAGAACATCCAAGCATGATGGGGAGAATCTGAATTTCTGAGAAATCAAGCATGTAACAAAGTCTATGGTCCATGAAATAATCACTGCTGCCAATCATCTGTCATCTTTATTAGGGTCAGCTCTGATCACGTGATCTTGTTAACATTTAACTGTATAACTAATTAAACTACCCTTACAACACTTCCACATCATTAAATATACATTATGTTGATAAATTGTTTAACAACCTGACCATGCTGAGTTATGCGGCTTGTAAATAAAGAATAAAAGCACTCTCAGAGAGAGAGAGACAGAGCGAGAAAATGAGTTTCCTCTCAGCTGTCTCATTGACATTCAGCGTTTGTTCTCCTTTCAGCCTCCCACTCACTTTGGGACGACAACAAGAGAGCAATGCAGGAGACAGGAAGAGAAGGAAAGCAGAGACTTGGTGAGCTGCACGAATGGCACAGGACGACAGAACGAATGGCTCGCTCCGCTGCCATTCTGCCAATGTCCATCTCGCCACTTCAAGCACAACACCACAGACACACCCTCCTCCTTCACCCTTGACTGTTACCATGGCAACTCTTTGTTTTCCAGTGCAGTCTCTCAGAGGAGGACCGTCTCAGCCAATCATCAAATAACCCCTTCTACAGAACAAATCACATGCATTCACACATTATTCAAACAATGCAACTTGGCTTATGTAGCCTTTTTTAATGAGTTTTGGAAACAAATGAAACAGAATCACTTTTGGTATAGAGTAATTTTGCTGCCACACAACAAATGAAAGCAGAGTGAAACTACCACACGGACATCATTTTTGGGTGGCTCAGCCTCATCGGACCACATTCTTTAGCTTCAAGAACACAAGCGACAAGCCTCCAGACACATCACAGTGGTGTAAAACAGTGTCAAAGACAAGACTAAAGGGGAGGCCTTGCCCAGATCTGCATGAAACTAAAGATAATATGGACATTAAGGTAGTAGAGAAAGAAATATACCCAAATTGTATCCTTTGCTTTGTTGATGTTTGTTTTTCCAGTGATGTTTGTTTTTTGTGGCTCTAGGGATGCCAAAGTCAGTCAGTCCACCAATTGTATTATGTTTGGTGATCCCCTGACAGTTCCTCTAGCACCATCATCAGGACAAAAATCTGATTTTGTCAAATTTATGATCAAATATCTGCAAAATTAATGACATTCCCATAAGGCTCAGCTGTACTTTGTGTTTGGTTTAGTTAATTAGTAAATTTTAGCATGCTAACTAAACCCTGATGGTGAACATTGTACCTGCTTGCATTACACCTGCTAAACTTCAGTGTGTTTGCATTGTCGTTATGAGCATGTTGACCTTAGCATTTAGTTCAAGGCACCGCTGTGCCTAAGTACAGCCACACAGAGCCGCTAGCCTGGGTTTAGACTCTTAGGACTCTACTCTCCGATTGGCTCAGGTTGCGGAACACACACTGTTTCCTGTAGCGCACCGAGGTTATTTGTTTGACCGGTTTGGTATCCTTGGGCTTTGCCATGAAGGCCTTTACTTTACTCTTTTAAAAGCCATCTGACGGGAGGAGTATCGGTTTCATCAACGGTCTATAACTGGAGTGATGTTTCACACTGTCAAGCCACAAATACGCCAGGCAGATCTGCTTGTTACAATTTGTGCAAAACGCAATACAGAGGTAGATATGTGGCTGCACCGAGCTTGATTTGATAGAGAGACTGTTCAGGTTACATTTTACAGTGGTGTTCCAGCAAAAATGTCCACACAATTCCCAAACTGTCAGTGTGTCATGACGGGGATCAAAATAATGAATGTGCCTGGATCTGACTGTCACAGCTTCTAATATGGCCACCTATAATGAAGGATAATACATTCTCTCTGAACCCAGCCCGTATCCAAGTGTACCACATTCGCGACAGGGAAGCCTGGCCACAAAAATACCAAAAGTGTGTTGGGAACGCCAAAGTCAACAAACATATTTGCCAAAAAAAGAACAGCAGGAGAACAATACTGAGTTTGCCTTTTTAAAGCTTGTTGCAAGTGACCGCTAGATACAACCAGAGCAAACAATCCCCCATGTTAACTCACAGTATGAACACGTACTTCAGTTTGTGGGCTCTGAGCCTGGCCAGGTGGCCTATGTGGCTAGGTTGGCCTACATTTTAAGAAGAAACATGAAACATATCTAAATGCTACATACAGCTAAATGTCCCCAGAGGGAGACAGATACTGGGGTGATTTCACAGGGTATAATTTAAGATGTTAACTGGGTTTGGTTACTGATGAGAGGGAATGAGTGAGCGTGAGACAGGTAAAAGTATTAAGCTATTTTAATATGAAAAATTATGAACTTGGTGTAAAACAGCAAAAGCAGCCTTGATATCACACTAACACCCATTCATTTTAATTACTGCCACCACTGCACACACATCAACATGGTAGCACCAGGAAAAACATTTTTGTTTGGAGATAATGACAAAATCCTCTCACACTGCTTTCTCCCAACCAGGCTGAAATCTGACTACAAAATAAATGGATATTAATCAAATAGCCAAATAAAAAACTAGGGAGATAATAAAGATTATGGAGATACTGCTTATTAAAAACTATGGTTGTTTGTTCTGTCTGCTGATAAAATTTGGAGTTGGGGTTAGTCATTTGTGTGTGTGAGTTAGTGTGTGTTGTTGTGTGTGTAAGAGAGATTCAAAGTCCTGACAAAAACAGGAAAGAGTACATAAATCTCAGGAAATGAGAAGTGAGATTGAAAAGTTATCTGAAAAGCAAAAAGTCTCTTTTTTTCACAAAACTTTCTATTTAGTAGTTTAAATAATCAGTATATATGGAGTCATTATCAAATTTTAAATTTAGGAAAACAGATGTTGTTTGTGCAAATTCTTTCATTTTTGTACTTTCATCAGTAATTTGAGACCAAACAGTATACACTGTAGGTTGACAAACTTTACTGCTGGAGGTCACACTTTCAAAAAACTACAGTGGCACAGATTTACATATCAAATGTTACTCGCAGGAATTGCAGACTTGCTGCTGTGATGGTCAAGTCATAAGCTTGGGATCTTAGAGGCTTTTGTACAGCTGGCAGTATGAGCTGCAGATCTGATTAGTTCATGTTTTCTGCAAGGAAATTTGTTAAAAACAGTTAATAATCTTGCTTTCGCTGGGTTTTCATTACATTGACAAATAATGACAACATGGATTTGATAAATGTATCACCTGTTTAAAATGTAATAATTGAGATATTTGACTTCCTATGATAAATGAAAAAAAATGAATTTTTCAAGACAAAAATTAAAAGACAAAAAAAAAAAAGTACCATTCTTGTGTCAGTACGGAAACACTCATGTTGGCACAAGTATACTACAAGTAAATTTGAACATTCTTTGTAACTGTAGCAGATCCGTTGAATCAATCATTGTCAGTTTGATCAGAGCATAATTCAGTGGGCTGATGCATCAAATCCCATAATTTTATCAAAATCCAGTCAGTGGTGACTCTATCATATGACAAATGCATATAAATAAGCAAACTTCATATTGTATGACCGTGAGGGCTAATTGGACTAATTATGAAACTGTTATAATACTCCAGCATAGCATTTATACAACTGTCATTACTTTGGTACTTCTGGAACATATCCACGGTTCTGTCTTAAGTGTTAATAGGATTTTGTGGTTTCCACTTAGCATTAGTTCCAACCCTTCAATGAGTAAAACCACAGAAAGAAATGTCACAGGATGAAAGGTAGCTATTTCATATTGTATGGACTTTGGCAAACAGCCAGACAGCAGGATGGACAATACCACTAACTTATACTGGTCTGCTATACTGACCTGTCATTCTTCCTGAAAAGTCACTTACAGCCTGAAGAGATGAAAGTGAGACTTTCTCCCTAGCTGACACAATGGTCCACCTGATCCCTCAGTTAGAGGTCCTGCTTCTTATTGACTTTTTTCCAGGGACAGCTCTCCACTCAGGCCTCTAATCCTCATTCTTTGTCAACTTTTAATCAACAGCAGTAATTTCTCAGCAGCCTTCACTCTCTTAACCTCTGTCAGGTCCTTTCAAACCAGCAGCGGCGGCTTGAAACTGCTGAGCCAGGTGACTTCTTGTTAATCACTGGCGATATTAGACGTTCGACAGCTGCCTCATAATTGCATTTAGACAAGACAAGGCACGGCAGTATCAACTCTATTCTCAAAGAGTCAGCTCAGATATCAGACCATGGCAAAAACAGTGTGTAGTTCTACTCCCACAAAGCTGTCATCCACACTGACAGATTCTTGAGAAAAACGCTAATAATATTCATTGAATGTGGTGATGGTCATTGTATTCAGTGACAGCACAGAACACAGCAAGTGATAGTGGGCCAGGAAATATCCCGTTATCTTGTTGAGAGACAGGCTGAGTGGTAACGGCTGGGCCCGCTAATGCAGTTTGGTGGCAGGCACATGAAATAACTTCTGGGTTCAGTCAATCACATAGCCCCTCAGGGAAAAGAGGAAGAAATATATTCATCAACTTTCACATCGTACAAGTGAATAGACACACTCACACTGTAGTGCGCACTACATCAGCCCTAGCCTGCCTTTTTCCAAATTTATAAATGCTTGCTTAGGCTACATGCATTTCTCACTGAAATGCCTTGAAAACAAAACACCAAAATGTTTTCTGTAATTAACCATAAATTGAAAACAAACCCTGAGCTTGGTGCTCAGTGTTAGTGTTTGCCCCTGAAAAAAAAAATGCTTTACCTCCTCTTTGCTTTGCAGTGATGTGATTTGCCAGTCCAACCTGCACACGTCTGCACATCCTGAAACAGACCATGAGAGCATGCCCAGTGCTAAGCTTTATGTGAGTTTTTTGTTTGGTTTCAGTATCACTCCTGGCCAGCTGACAGGCTGAGGATTAATCACACAGACAGCGCCTGCTCGGCCACAAGGAGGAGCAGCACGCCCCCTGACAAGAACAAAAGACTGACAGACAGACACAAAGAAGCTTGGTTTTGATAATCAGTCTGGTCCCAAGTTGCAATGACATTTTGCTTATCTGTGTGTGCACAAATGTGTGCATTTGTGTATTTGTGTCTTAAATCTGTATGACAATGTGTGCTCGTTGACACAGTGGCTTTAGTTTGTTGCATCTGAGTATGGTATGTGCATGTGTGTGCATGGTTGTCACATCAATCCTCCTGAAGTGATGGCAGGTTCAGGAGAGGGTGTCACATCTCCCAACATCCTTTATGCTTTACTGAACCCAAGGGAAACACACAGTCAAGCTGGAAGATTGAAATCTGCCCACCTCCACCCACACACACCACACCCACACGCCCTCATGTCCCAATAGCAGCTCTGTATGTTTTCCGTATTCCCCAGCAGCTGTTCTTTTATACATTCAAATTTCAAAAATATAAAATCTATTCATGTATGTTGCATAATCTACAAAGGTTTTTTTTTTTTTTTTTAAAGTGCATTTAGTTTTGAGAGATAGAAACACCATCTGTGAATCTCTTCATATCAACTATAAAGCTATGCTAATGAGGTTGGGGAATCTTTTCAGATGTGGAAGCCTGGAGAAAACAAGGAGACAATCATCATAGCAGCAACTGCAGTTTGACAGAGAAGGCGGGCCTGCTATGTAATAATGTATGATTCAAAGCTATTTTAAGATTGCGGATTGCTAAACCTAGAGTTCTTTGGGGAAATCTCACTCACATTGCTCAGTGGAAACTGTGCCGAACAAGAACACAGTCAGAGCCTCAGTTTGGCTGGCTCTGGTTCAGTGTTATACCTAGACAAGGTGCGAGAACACGTATCTGTTCACATTGGTGCAGCTGGGGCTCAGCAGGTAGAGCGGGTTGTCCACTAACTGGAAAGTTGGTGGTTCAATCCCCAGCTCCTCCAGTCCGCATATCTTTGGGCAAGATACTGAAGCCCTAAATCGCATGTGAGTGTGTGTGAATGCAATGTATGAATGTGTGTGTGAATGGGTTAATGTTGCATGTAGCGTAAATAACACTAGAAAAACATTATATAAGTGCAGTCCATTTGTCATTTGGCGTCATCACATCTGTTCCCGTTTGCCCTAGTGAGTGTCAAGTGTCATCCAGGAGCAGACCTGATCACAGCTGTCTCTTGATACATCTCTCTATTCTCTCTCTTTTTTTTCTTAGCGTAAATCCCAAACGAGTCAAAAGATAACAAACTGGATAGTACATTAAGATCAAATAAGTGGTTAAGGAGACTAAGGATTTCATGTCATTTTATGATTAAAAACTACCAAGACCCACGAATATCCCTTAAAAGGGCAAAGTCAAAAACGATCACAAAAATACAATCACATATCTGGGTTCAAGCGCTCAACAGAAGGAAGCATATCAGCCAAAATGAAAGCCGCAAGCAGCAGCAAGCCGGTTTCAGGCTTCACCAAGCCAAAACAGTCACTTCAGCTAGTTTAATTCTGTTTAAAGGAAGAGTAAGACTAATCAAACACTTGTTTTATCATCACGTCTCATCATGTCTGCTATGAAAATGGTTTCTATCTCTTTCACAGGTGCAAGTATGTAAACTGATGTTTAGGGTTGAAACTACTCTGCAGATTATTTTTTTCAATTAGTATATTAATTGTTTAGTTAACAAAATTTCTGTAAATAGTGAAAAATGCCAATCAAAATTTCCAAGAGTCCAAGGTTATATGTTCAAATGTCTTGTTAAGTCTGACCAGCAGCCCGAAACATAAAGATATTTAGTTTATTTTCACGTAAAACTGAGAAAAAGCTGCAAATCCTCACAAATGAGATAATGGAACTAGTGATTGTTTGACATTTAGTCTTAAGAATTGACTTGAATAATGAATTGGTTATCAAAAGAGCTGCAGGGTATTTTTCTGTTAATCAACTAACTGATTAACTGACTAGTCATTGCAGCTCTGGATACACAATTAACAAAAAAAGCTGCAGCATAGTGCCAGGATATTAAAAGGGGACCACTGAATTGTGTTGGATTGTGAGGTCACAGAATTTAAAGAAACCAAATCATATATTTAATTGAAGTATCTGGTTAGCATATGCATAAACCAACGTGAAATGAAATATAAAATTACAGACAAATAAAGTACACTGTAGACTGTACAGATTACAGAGACACAAGATTCCAGGAAACAATAAACACACCTTGAAATCTTGGCACTGGAGACAAACTGACTTCAGACTTCACACAAAAAGCCTATTTGCCTGCAGATTTTGATGGTTTCTTGGCTGTAGCAATGAGGCATTAATGCTTCATGCTCTCAAGTTTATGAAATGGATGAAACAATATATGCAGCAAAGGTTCATGAGTAATAAAACTAAGAGCAGACCAAAATTATTGACACTTGTTGGACATTATTTGATCAACATTGCATCTGTCATTTGTACAAAAATAATTTGGAAGCAATTAAAACAACAGAAATGATGCTGAAAACACATTTTGCCTAAAACCCAAGCCCAGACTGTGGACTGGTTAAGGAAAGAGGGTGTTGTATAGAATGCAAATTCCTCTGAAACAAATTCACTTGTGATTTTGGGCAATTACTTGAGTTGAAAGGACATTTCATTGAAGTGACAGTTAACATATAAATTACCATGCATGTTTGGAGCAAAGATATAATCATCTCCAAAATGTAAGTCCCAATGTAAATGCAGGATTATGTTTTCACTGAAGAAGTTTGTTTTCCATCAGCATGTACAAATTGCTCATTGAGAGAGCTGTCATACTTTTATTTATTTTATGAAAGGTCAGATCGGAGGAGAAATAAATCAATGCCAAAGATGGCAGCTTGTGGATACATTGCCTCAGTCATTTCACTACGGTGTGCTGAGTACTAATTTCACTGTCCCTGGGGATGGAGCCAGGGATCATAAGAGACAGCAAGGACAGAGAAGGGTCTGACAGAGCTTGGCAGTGCTGGCTGACCAAACAGAGCTAACACCAGCACTGATCCCATGATGACAGAAATCTGGATTATTGCAGCTCTCATCCGAATCCCCTTACATCACATCACTCTGTATCTGGTCTCTTTGCTCTGCTCTAAAACTACACTGTGGACCTTTCCCCTATTTATTCGCTAAAGTGTTAAGGGTCAGTTTAGTTGCCGTTGAGATATAAATGCTGTCTTTCAGCTGTAGGTTCACGTGGTGAAGTTTCAATGAGCATGACACTGAATCACCTCAGGTTGCATTTCGTATTCTCTATTTGACCCTGAACCATGACCTTCTCTTATCAACCTACAAGGAGTGAATGAAGTTGTGACATTATCATCACACCATTATAAGCACTTGTAGGAACATCATTGTTGAGCTGTCAACAGTCACTGATGCAGTTTGTTTCTAGTTAATGTCATCAAGCTAATAACCGATAACTAACCTGCTTTTTTAAATAAATTACATTCAACCTCACAGGCACTGTCCATGTTATTGTTTTTTTTCCTGGTAAATACTGCATACTTAATTGCACTTGTTGAGAATCCCAGATATTAATATTCTGTATTAATTAATATTATTTATATTATGTAGTTTTTCTACACAAAGTATTTGCCAGGTGTTGAAAAGGCAAGGCCTGGTTTGGTACATTAGGTAAATCTTCCTATGTTTCAACTTATGTTTTTTTATTGTTTACTCGTTTTATACTGTATACAAAATATTGTCCAATTCTACTACATTTCCTCAATTTAGTACTGATTGTTGATTAGATGAGATTATATTTATTTATGTTTAGAATAACTGAGTCCACTCTAATCACGGTAAACTCAAAAATTCTTGTAGGAGAGATTACAATTAAATTTAGGAAAAAACATACAATTTATTGTGTTACAGTAAATTAATTTTTGTAGTGTGATTTTTACATATTTTGAAAATGTTGCTGGCAGCCAGACACAGTTTCTAGGAAATCCGTAATACAGCAGCAAACTCCTACTAATAAATAAAGAGCAAATTTAAATTAAGTAAGACGCTTCTCACATCACAAAAATGTTTCTATGATCTTATAGGGCTCATACAGGGAACACCAGTATATATCGGATCACTTTAGCTGAGCTACACAGGGCAGGACTGCTGTTGGCAAATTTGACTAAATGGCAATAAGCAGAAGAATTTTCATGCTATAGTATGATGCACATACACACGCACATAAAGTGCATATATACACAAAATACTGACGGTAGATTCCGATGTAGGTATTCAGACAATCCCTGAGAAAAGCAAAAGACAGGAAAAGTACAAATGATTCCTCGCACAGTTAACAGCATATGTGATGACAGATGTGACACACTTCACAGCGTGATATCAAATTCCACCATGACTTTGAGGTTATTTGTCAGTACATTCCCAGTCTGATATCACAGATCCAGTTTACACATTAATGGAGCCGAAGTGGCTTTTGATGATTTATACCAAGTTAGGCGACCAGCAGATTCTTTGTCCTTCCCTTCATCTGCAAAAGATTTAAATCAGAATAACTTAAACACAGCAGCTGCCAGACTGATCAGACATCACTGCCCTGCGTTGGCTGACACAAATTCAAAAGACAGCCACCCTCAAAACTAATCTATAGCTAAAGTTTCCTGTATGAACCCTCACAGCCATGAATTTCCCATAAATACTATCAGTGACATGCAGATGAATGGGGACCTATTTTGAGGCTGATTATGGACCTACTCAAGTGTGAGTTATGGTTCTGAGGCTCATGTCAGTAATCTGGTTCTCCTTTAAAACCACACTGTGGATCATAGTCTGAAAGCCAGAACAGACAGCCCCGCCCTGTCTCTCTTTAATCCCTTTACAGAAAAGGATGTGGTCAAAGTCAAAAGTAAACATCAAATACACAGACAACTGGAAATGGGTGTAAGAAGTAGGTTGATAATGGGTGATATTCAAGTGACTACAGTAACAAAGGTTGTGATACACTGATGAGTGAAAGCATGATACATAACTCTATTAATTTATCTCTCTAGAAGGATGGCACTGTACCAGGGTGGATAATTATTCTAGCAGAAGATTAATAAATGATGAGGGGAGGCAGTGTTGAGAAGCTCACAACACTTTGCTCAACTGTTGTTTTTGCATGCTCTCCCTCCACCCCTGTACAGTATGTCGTCAGTCAGGTTCTCCCATGATGCTCTCCAGCCTCCTCCATCAGCACACAAGCTGCCTGCTTTTTCCCTCTCTCTGTTTCATCTCATCCTGTACTGGTGCTTATCACGAGAAGGATGATGTGCACAATATCGATTCCAGTATTTTTGAATAAAAATCTCCCTATCACACGCAGCTTAGGAAGTTTGATATTAGTTTATGGACTTGGTCTCTGATGCATAAAAATACTAACATAGTGTGAAATGTATGAGTTGATGGCACCGTCAACAAGGACTGGTGTAACACACTCACAAAAAAACATTTTTTTAAAAAACATTACAGATATGACCTTTAATGTAGCCTTTAACACCAAAAAAAAGGTTCGTCACCTTGCTAAATAAAGCTTCATACAACAAAATCTCTTGACCCTTTTCTTCCATATTTTTTCCAACCTTTTGGTCCTTACTCCCTCACTGTATCTCCTCCCTTCACTGTTTGTTTGCATGATTCACCAAGGCAAGTTAAGGAGCTCCCTAGGGCCCAGAGGTTGTTATGTCTATGCCTAATCAGTACCCAGCAACAGGTCTGAGTGTACCAGTACACAGAAGCACACAACACAGAGACACAAAACATTGGACAGTAGTCATTCCGTCATCATTGTTGTGCACCTTTGCCAAGTTTAAATTGTCTCTATACAGTACCTGCCAAGGCAAAGTAAAGTGAACTTACTGATATCCGTAGGTAGGCAGAGTAGCTCTACTGTTTGCTCCAGGCGATGACCTAAAGCACAAAAGGAGAGAGAACGTCAAGCTGAGCATTAAACTGACAACCCACATGGAAGACAGACAGTTCAGCATGAAGATTGAGCTTTGATCTCTTTCTACTGCAAGGATGTGCAGAAGGTACGAGGATTGATGAGGACAAATGGGATTTCTGGGTCATAGTGGAGAGAGGACGTCTGGAGAAAAACAAAACACAGAGTGACACTGTGGGCAGTTGTCTTTTGGCTCTGAAATAAGGACTAAAATTCATAATAGATGTTTTCGCAATTGTATTATTCCAGGGGTGAAAATAGGCTGTCCAAATCCTGCCACAGATCCACACGGACACTCTTCTCTACACAGATATTATACAAAATGGTATGAAATATTATACATTGTAAGAATAATATTACAGGAAAGTAATAAAGGAATGTTAAGCCAAGTAACATGAAGTTGAATATTATGTTGGTTGGAAGGGGTCCAGACTGTGACCAAAATGGCTACATATGCGACTATTTTTGGATGTGTGCGTGTTAAGATTTCACGTGGTTGCATTCGTGCGAGTGCATCATGATCCATTAGGCTGTTTTGGTGCGCATCTAGTGCGGGTACTGCGAAAATTGTACTTTTTCTTCTTCACTGTCTCAGTTGGTCTCTCCCTGCCTGTACTCTCCCTGCCTCTACTTACACATGCACTGATCATGAAAAGCACAAAAACATTCATTTAGCTGTTACCGTGTTACCGTGATGAAGCGATCTGTTTCTGATTATTTTTTTAAAAATGGGGAGAGAGGGGAGGAGGCTGTTGGAGAGGGAGAGCCAACGAGATGTCCTGACTCAGACGCAACTGATGATGAGACTGCAGGCTGCAGGGAGAGACTGAATTAGCCAGTGAAGAAAAAGCAATACTTTCTACCACAATGGCTAATGAAGTACCCATGATTGCAGCACAAGGGGATGTTGTGTGTGTACTGTAGGCAATGTGGCCTGCAGGCAACTCTAAACTTGTTACCGCTCAACCCAGCTTAAGCTTTAAACTTTGAAGTTGCACAATGACAGTAAGAAACACAAAACCTGCAGGGACCATCACCAGAAACCATGAGCCCCTCTCCATTTCTTTTCATTGGTTAGATGAGAGTAACCACCTAACGGAGAAAAATGAAATGGTCATCAAGTTGAACACTGTCTATAACATTGTGAAAAAGGAACCCCCATTGACAAAAAAAAGAAAAAAAAAAGGGTGCGACCAAATCATGTGACCACCTTTGAAAGTTGGATGCACAAGTGCTACCAGTAGAAAGGTTAGTCTGGAGTCCTGAATGGCTATGGTAAATTTAATTAGGTGTACTAAATGCTTAGAAAGAAAATATAAATATCAAACCGATACTTTTAAAGTAAGTATATATAATTTGTAAGTAATATGGTAAAATAAAAAAATCAAACTTGTGCAAACAACAATAAAGAACATTTGACATTTGATCTGCTCAAATCCGCATCTAGATCTAGCGTAATTAGCTTAAACTTGGCAAGACCTTCATTATTTGAGACAAAGGTGTGGCTAGATGAGCGTGACTAACCTGTAACAAGATTTAAGGGCAGGAGTTACAGCAAACCTTGTGAAGCAGCAACATTAGCTCAGCTGTATTTTGCCAAACTCTGACAGCAGGCCTTCACCATATGCCACTAAGCCAAGCCCACTTCACATCGGCCTGAGTCCCCTTGCGACAGCCTCAACGTTGTCGTCCCCACTCAGCAGTTGGATCAGATCAACCAGAAAACACACCAGCGGTACACACATTGTTGGTTTCAGTATGATAGCTCTTTTATTTCAGCCAACTGGGATTGTATTGAGTGAAGTGGTACCGTCAGAAGGAGGTAAAAATGGGCAGGTGTAAGATGTGTTGAAGACATCAATGATGACAGCAATTTACCAAATAATAGAATAGCTAAGCTACCATGACTCCCAAATGAAACAAAATCATATCAAGAGACCTCCACTTGGTTACGCATTAATTACTGTTCAAATGACAGATAATTAAACATATTCATCAAAAACAGCTGTCTTTAACCAAGAATTCAAATCAACTAATATGCTACTGGGTCCTCAGGAGAGATTCATTGGTTCATCTGGCCAAAATGCACATTTGAACTGCAAGTGATCAACACTCAATGACTCATTCTGCCAAGGGAATACAAAGTTTGGTAGATAGATAGAAGAAGAAAAGATGAGCAATGCCTGAGCCTAATACAGAGGACAAAGCAACCATAGAAAAGAGCTACTTCAGTAGTTTGTTATCCAGCAATTTCCTCTCAAACATACAAAAATAAACCCCACTATTAAAGATATGTTTTTTTTCTAATTGTCAATGACAATTTGCACTGTACTTGTGAAGACACTGTTTTTATTTTTAATAACTCCCTGGAGGCTTACATGAACTTAAAATATGGCATGCTTGACCCCACCACTTACTCTACCTTAACCCGAAAACTAAGTCTTAGTCCTCAGATTAACAAGTAGTTCATCTTGTCAGGACCCAATTCTTATTTTCAGATGGTGGATGTGTCCCCACAGAGTGATGATGTGAAGAGATTTTTGTCCCCACAAGGTGAGAAATACATAACACAGAGCGTGAAGTTATAGGAGTTACAATGATAGTGCCTTTCCCATCGAACTGCTGTAGTTCACCATGACTCCCCTCCTACCTGCACACAGCCCCGAGGCTTGTATTGGTCCCACAGGTCCAACTCACACTGCAGCACACTGCAGCTATACAGTGTTTGAGACAAAACACTCAGCAGATCACACTTACCACTAGTCCAAAGGATACTTGAGTCTGCTGCAATCTAGGAATCTTTTTCTCAATTGTATAGCCTCTTTCTCAGCATCATATTATCTTGGGTACTTTGAGGCAAATATGACAAAACCAAATTTTTTACACTTTCTGTACTAGCCAAAATCCAGATACATAAATCAGTATTTTTTTTATTAATTACAGCTGCTACTGTTGTCTGTGTCTATTTTCCTGCACTCCCTCGCAAATGTCATAAATCATTCCTGACCAATGACAGTATTCAAAAGTTGTTTTACTTCACTGCAATATTCAACCACGAGTTTCCAACTCAGAAACTAAAGGCAGAAGTAACAGTGTATACAGACATGTGACTGAATACAAAACAGAAATTTTGCAGAGAAAAATGAACAATTCATAGGTCTATGGGCTGATTATAAAGCAACCCCACCACCTGTAACTTTTTTCCCCATTTCTATTCCTGCCTCAAGACACATTTAAACATGTAAACACAAGTTTCTCAAATTATGATGGTAATAGGTTTGCCTAGCATACTCACTAAAGAGGCAATTAAAAGAGTCCTTTATTTTCCATAGTATCTGCATACCATAGAAGAAACCTTATTTACCCTAATACAAATAACACCATATACGCCATCAAATATACTAAATATTTAAAAGCGCAACTCTTAAACAGGTAACTTGTGGTTCAGACCATCACACAAAAAAATAGTTTGCTAAAACGCAGGCACAGTTCTTGACTTTTTGATTTCCCCCCAGCAGAGTGCCATATTTACCGGTGCCACAGCACTAGCCCTAAACCTACAACAGAAATTCTGATGCGATAAACACTCCCTTTGAAGGTGTCATGGCTTCTTAACTACTTAATTGCTTGATGGATAAATGAGGCTATTCTTTCAATTTTTAGGATTCAACTGCTTTGGCTATGACATGAATGAATGAGCCCCTTGACACTGCAACAAGAAATGCTAAATGTTTTTGCATGGAGCTGGGAACTGATCTGTTCTTTTCCAGCACTTTGGTACCTTCAGTATTTTTAGTAGGGCTTCAACTAACAATTCCTGTTATAATCAATTTATCTGTCGAATCTATTTTTCGATTGATAAATTGTTTGGACTATAAAACAACAGAAAACTGAAATAATTTCCATCATAATTTCCTAGAACCCTTGAACCCAAAGTGACATCATCAAACATCACCAAGAATCCAAAACCCAAAAATGTTTAATACCCTATAATTTTAGGCAAGAAAAACCAGCTAATTATCACATTTGAGAACCTGGAACCATCAAAAGGTTGGAATTTCCTCATAAAAAAAAGACCTGAACGATTAACTGATTATCAAATAGTTGTAGATTAATTTTCTGTCGATTGATTATTCAATTAATTGACAAATCATTGCAGCTATAATGTTTAGTGAATTTTTTACTGGAAGACAAGACTGCAAAAATAATTAATTAGGGCTTCAACTAACAATCATTATCAACTGATCGCTATTATTTAGGAATAAATCAATTATTCATTTAGTCTATAAATTGTTATTATACAGAAGACTTGACACACAGTCTTGACAGAAACTCATATTGGATTGCAATCTGTAAACGGAAAATGTGATGTGATGGGATGATGACTTGCATTCTTAAAAAAATGTTTTTGTTAAAAACAAGCTGACAGCTAAACAACACACCTGTATGCATAGCGATAGTTCAGCTCATCAGAGCCCATTTTCAACTGGAGATCTATCACCACTGATCTCAAACCTCACTCCCTTGTCTCTCATGACAGGCAAAGGCTTACATTACCCTGTTCACTCTGAAACCTTGCACAAGCTGTTCCCTTGCATTTAACACTCCGTCAACATTTTACAAGGTTGCTCACTGCCATGCTGACGTGACGTCCTGTCCCAGAGCAATAACTAAGCTCCCTTTTCTGTACTATAGCCCCAAGGCACCTAAAGATGGAACAGAGGACGAAATGAGAGGGCTTTAAGGCAGAGAGTAGAGATACAAGCTGCTGGCTGCGAACAGTCCAGTTAGGATGTCTCAGTTCTCTTTGACAGTCACTGTTAAGAGGAACACATCCAATTCAACAAATCCATTATTCCAGAGATCCTCTTCAAGAATATGGTGCATTATATTGTGTATAACATCGTGACAGGGTAATGATAAAGTAGTACCGCAACACCCACACAAGAACTCATATCTAATTATTTTAATTATTTTCCGAATTCATTATGTATTCAGTTCAAACCGACCTTTACTAATTCTCTCATCAGTATTCCTCAGTCAGCCTCAACTCAGCCGAGGCTTAGAGGTCAGCACAGAGGGCTATAATTTCAGCATGTAGGACCAAACCAACAGACTGTTTATGAGTTTATTGCTGAGGTGTGGAACATCTCTTCTGACCTTTGAAATGAATCTTGAACCAAAATCAGAAAGAAACTCTTTGATGTAGTGCTTGGGCAATTAGTTTAATGCAGTGTACTACATTTTCTGTGCTGTCAGTTCATTGGTCTACAGATCTACAGTACGTCACAGAAACATTGTCTGAATATATGGCTTACCCAAAACTTTGTTTTTCCAATGGGGTTATTAAAAGGTACCTCTGATTAAAAGATATTAGAATTTGTTCCGTATTTGAAAAATGTTCCCAAATTAGAAAAATATTGTGACATCAATATAGCTTTAAGGACCTCATCAAAATGAGCCTCATTTAGTGTGATTAGGTGTGCCCAAAAGAAACAGTACCTGATAGAAATGTAATTAACACAACACAACCAAAACAAAACAGATGACTACAACCTGCTATCACTCCCAAACTGATTGACAGCAATACTTTCCTTTACTTTCACCTTCCCACTGATGTGAGCATCACTGCTGTTTTGACCATGTGTGGTTGTTTAACCTTTAGAAGGGAGTAGGGCTGAAATGCAATTTTTTCAACCTCCCATAGCCATTTGACAACTTGACAGCGCACAGCAACTTACCAAAATTTCAACTGAGTCGGACATCCGTAGGCAGGTCACTTTCTAAGTGGGTGTGGTCACTAGCCAGTTGACTTAGTTACTCTAGCAAGTCAGTTCCTCTCTCAGAATCATTTTCTCTGACAATTGGCATTTTCCAGACTGTCTTTTTGAGCTCATCATCTGTGATAGCCATAATTCTTGGTTGTTTGACAGATTTTCTACCTGGTTTATTTCTGCGGTTAAGACGACAGGATTTGATATCAACTTGTTTTTAGTCTTAATCCCCTGCAGGTTAAACACTTTAAGGGCTGACTGACTCTGACAGACTCAATATTGACTGACTTGAAAACACTCGCTACCCCAGCAATATTAAGGCTACAAAAACCCATAATGCAACAGTCGTTACACTTACTCTTTCAATTCAAAACTAATATTTGATGTAATGAACACACAATTGTCTCATACTCAAATGTAAGATGACCCCCAATTTTTCAAACCTAATTCCACAAAAAATATACCTTTATGTTTGGGCAAATACAGTATCCTGTCTTTCCAAGGCCGTAGAGAACTCTGCACAGTTTTTTCTGCTCGTACGGGTAAGGCGCTGTGCAAAAACTCTTAGGCGCTGTGCCTAAGTATTACAATGATAGGGAAAACCATGGCATGCATGAAGGAAAACAGATAACAGCCAGTATTAATGTGATCTTATGACTTATTTTAAATTAGATGTTTGTATTTTGCTTTGTACTCTAATACCTGTAACTCTTAATTTAATGCAACATTCAAAATAATTTCTCCAGTTTAAAACCGCAACCAAATACAATAAATGTATTCCTCACTAACCACACTTCAGTCAGCAAATTCCAGGTATTTCATCAGCATTTCAAAGCACAGAGCCAATGACTACACAGTATATTTACAGGCACAATCTCAAAAACAACATACTCGAGAATCCAGAGTAATGACTAGATATTGACTTGCATGTTTAGAAAATTGCCACAGCCACCTAGACACAGACCTGTTACACTCCTGTACTGATCTTCAGTCAAATGTAATTCCAAAACATTGCAATGCATCACGTAAAAACATGACAGTAACTCGCTAACAAGAATAAAGTAATAAATTAGATTAATTAATAAATCTGGCGTTAGAAAATGAATGGAAAATATTTTTTGATAGTGTACTAAAAACGTATCTACTTTGCCCTTAGTATTTTAGTGCTTAAAATTTCACCTTCAAATATTTCAAAGTTATTATATATATTTTTGACATTTGCTGAAGATATATCAAGACTGAATGTGCTCTGGAAATATGCTGATGTGTTGTTACATTATCCATGATTGACGTCGTATCCATAGACCAACAAAAAACAAAATGGGCCCAGAAATAGAAGCCACATCCTCGTCAGCTGCTTTTTGACGGTGCTAAGGTGTTTTAGGATCTATCCTGCTACAATACTTTCACCTGTGAGGTGAGTGAGTAATAACAATAGAGAGATGGCCTACATAACAAGATCCTAGAACAGAGAGGAAGGTCTGGGCCAGACATGTAAAAAAAAAAAAAATGCTGAGAATGGTCTTTGAAGTGTTGCTGAGGTGTAACATTTTTTCTCCACCTTCACTAGATCACACAACAATATATCTCTTACTGAGAATCAACCACCTGATTTTTTTTTTATCTGCATGGTCCCCCATTTCCATGTTCCTCTCTGAGCAAGTCTCACACTGTAGATAAAACAACCATCTGGTTGCTCTCCAACAGCTTTATCACACAAATGATGAACAATCATCTGTGTTGTCACTCAACAAACATGTCTGGCTATAGAAATAATGGCCCAGAGGCTGGTACTCCAAAGCAACACAAAACTCTGATTCATCATACTTTAATAACTACAGTATGCTGCATTTTACATTGAAATAAATGTATCCCTGCATCTTATACACAACACTGTTTCTTCGAATAGCAGCAATCTCTCACTGTTGAGAAAAGAAATTTACCAGATGTGAATTTGTCTGCGCAGCCCAACAATGACAGCGGCAGGTGAGGCTCTCTGCACATCTAAATGCTAATGCCATGCTGCTCCTCAAACAAATGCTGTAACTAATGAGCTTGCTTAGTGAATGCATCTTAGTTCTAAGTAATGAGGTAAGTGACAGCATACCGAGGGAGCGGAGTCATCTTATGACTCACAGCACAGCACAAGGGTTGGTAAAATGGGTATATTAAGGGCATTCATACATATACTAGCACTAACCCGCACACATATAACCTAAAAACTAACAATGCCAAATGTTTGCCAAGGTTAGTTTTTTGAAACTCCAGGTTTTTTAATTAGAGCCTCTGCGTACTTAATACCTGCATCTTCCTCTTTTGTCTACATAAATCTCAAAATCCTCTGACATGAAAATGGTAATTCTGGAGGAATACTGATCCTAGTCCAAAGTGACAATCGTTGACATCTACCATATGCTGCCTCAAAAAGTGGATGCAACCATTTGGGTGCACACTCATACTACAAGTTTGCAAAAGACATGCTGAGAACTAAGAAAGCCAAACTAATAATGAACAGCTAAAACAACTACAGTGTTGTATCTTTGAAAACAATTACGTTGGAAAATCATCAAGTATCTCATTGATTAAAATAGACAAAATCAAAAAGTTTAACTAAGAGGACTAAAGCCTCCTTGGTCTGGCCTGAAAGATAACTGAGTACTTTTAAGGAAGTAGGTGAGAGCAGAAATAGCTGTTGAGTGACAGGAGGACTCGGCCAATAACAAAATAAGATCCACTTATTCAACTTAAAACTCTCTATTACTTTTATCAGTAAGTAATGTGGTATGCATGTGTATGTACATATACGTGTGCCTCTTCATCATCATGTCAGAAACAACTGGCACACCTCCAAGGCTTGTACTTTCAGTACTGGCATGTCCTCACTGTATCTATGAGCAATCATTTTGGTTTATGCACTCTGGCTAGGTGCCCTGGACTGCTGCTTGCATCTACATTTACAGTTTATATTTTTCATGTTCTTGCACCCTGCAAGAACCCAGCTCAATATTAGAGTTGGGTTCCCTTTCAGATCCAGTTCCACAATAACAAAATGTTCAAGATACACTAAACTCTGAAGCTAAATAATCTCTTATCAAATCTTTTATCTCTTCTTGTTGGTCAGGTTGTGAACATTAAGTTAGTAAGCCTGTCAGTCAAAACTGAAGTCTCTCTCTTTCCTCAGCCAACAAAATGTAATTACAGATGTCAACTGAAACTTTGAACTTTGTTATAAAGTTATTTATAACTTTAGTTACCTACAAATGTTCAAAGCTGAACCTAAATAGAGTCAGTACGGGATTTGAAAAAGGATTTGGATTTGATGAGGTAATCAGATATTGGATTCTGATTTGATACACACTAAATAAAGTAGTGGGGCTTCAATCATTCAAGTAAATTAAAATATACTACAGAGCAGAGAAGAGTAAATACAAAAAATGCACAGTAGGTACATTCATCTGGTCAGATTTATCAGATCAGATTTATCAGAATTATACTAAGATCACAGAGGACACAACTGTAAAGGGAAAGTAGACTGATGTCATCCAGATAGATCATGTTAACGAGTTAGGTTGTTTCAATGCTTCTCATTCTCCCTGTCTCTTTCTCTTTGGATGTCGGCTCAGAGCGATTCTTTAGTGCCACCCATGATTAATGCAGCTATGAATGGGTTTCTTTTTTTACCGAGAACTGTGGGAGAGGCGTTTCTTTCGTTCTCTTTCTTTCTTTCTTAGCCATTTTGCTTTCCTCCCAACGTGACCTGATTTAGTCAAAGAGTGTGAAACTGATTTGGACTCATTTGCATGCTAATGCCATAAAGAGAAGTGAAATTATGTGTACGCATCACCTCATTGATTCTAGGGGACACCACCACGCTTGGAAAAATTATCTGCAGTGTAAACTCTGTAACTCACCTACTCATTATTCAAAAATTTAAAATGGGAGCACTGTTAGAGAAAACGCTCTTCAAGTAGTAACATTAAGTACCATTCCATATTTCCACACTGACATGCAAAAAAAAAGAAATTTGTTTTTGTCGGTTTATGGTAGACACACAGCTTGAAAACTTGTCCATTTTTCTTTATTTACCTATTACATACTGAATGTCTTAAGTCCCTTCGTGTCTCAGCAGGTCAGTTAAGACATAATGACCTGGGGGGGTCACCATCAGATCATAAACATAATTCATTAACAAGAAAGGGCGATAAAAAGATCAACACTTTACACAATAAAACTGGACAGTCACTGCTCTTCACAGCAGATTACACTATGGGGAAACATGATGATGTACAATTAAAGCATGTGCATTACCAAGCTGTATTTCATCAACATGCTAAGGATAACCACAAGCCAGTCCCAAAAAATATATTTCATTTGAAATGAAAACAGCTCCAGATGGAGCTCAATGTAATGGTACTACGTTAATTGCCGGTAGTACTCCATCTGTGGATACTTTGAGTCTGAAACGGGATATGATGCTGCTCACTTCAGCATGGGCTTCATGCCAAGGAACACATAAATTTGAGTTGTGTTTTGAAAACTACTGAATTTCTAGGACACATTTTATTGTTTTAAACAATCACAAATCTTAATATTACAAATGTTTAAGTGCCAAGTAAAATGTAAAAAGCACTTATTACCGTCAATTGTGAAGTAAGTCCGAAGCAAAGAACTTTTTTTCTATTATGAGGCCATTAGAAAAATAATAGCTTGCTAAGGTATGCTTAGTTGTTACTAATTTTAGAGCATCTGTCTTTTTAAAGGATTACCTTACATTAAATTCTGTCTGAAGTGGGCAAAAGAAGACAAAAAGGACAAAGTTTGAGATAATTTTGCATCCCATACCTGTTACCAGCAGCAGTCAAAAAAAGAACACCTATGAGGACAAGTGAAGTTTTGATTGTGTAATATCATGTTTGTCTAGTAAGTGGACAGTCAAAAGAGATTTGGTACAAAACCCATGTGTTTTCAGACCTTAGGCTAGAGACACGGGGTGGCCTTGGCCTTCACACTTGACTCAGCACAGTGTCATTTTGAACACTCAGGAAAGTGTAAACGACACATCCTGCTGGCCTGCAACATCTCCCTGAAACCTCTCTGAGCTTCAACTAGTCACTGACTCGAAACTGATTACTTGAGGATACGGGTCACTGATGTGTGTGAAGAATGTCAAGGGAGTAAAGACAAGTGTTTCAGGCTTTCTGGAGACTGACTTCTCAAACCATACAGGGGTTTACAGCAGGACACAGAGACAATGAGAGGGGAATATCACAAGAAAAACAACATGTCATGAGGCGATTTTCTCTCTCTTTTCCTCTGTCTTTGAATAGAAACTATGTTAAAAGTGAATTTGCATGCTATCTCTTCACCTGAAGCATCACAGAGCTCAGGGAAAAAAAACAACAATCAAACAAAACTTAAAAGACTGGCTCAAATTTTAAAAACTGTCACAAACAATGAAACAAGAAAGGTCGAAACACTGCCCCTTTAACCATGCCTGACTGATCCACAGAATGTGACCTGGATTTCTGCATGTTTTCTTTAGCAGCTGGTGAGGATAATAACAAGTCATATCCCTGAGCTTAAAATCAACACTTCATCGAGAATAACGCTTGGTCTCTCATAGACCGATCAAGACACTTCAGATTGATATTATCCAGTGAATGAAAGCTATAGGCGATAGCTTTGTCTTCAGATCAAAGAAGTCTAGTGAGAATTTTTTTTTTTTTTTTAAAGCATGACAGAGGCAGAGACAAAATTCACACTTTCAAGGAAAAACAAAAAAATCGAATGAGACAGCACTGTCAAAACAACTTGAGTAACACTAATATGGCTGTCACATTCATGTGGATGATACTAGTGCAATGTCAAGAGCTGGACCACAAGGGCTGACCCAACTTCTTCAGGATATTCATACTTTATTTAGAGACAATTGACTCTAACTGTTACATGGCCTGACATTCTGTATGGTTATGGTATGGAGAATTATATCCACGATCATATATTACTTAGAAACACAACTTTAGAAAAGCAATATTAACGTTAGATTGCTCAAGTTTTAAAGACATGAATCCACCCATATATTGCACCATGATCACCATGATGTAAATTTAAATACAAAAGGTCAACTTTGTAGATGACTGTCAAACTGAATATGTAATGCGAATATTTCTTAGACGCAGCATCAACATCTGCTATGTGATGGTGAGTCAGTTATCCTTGCAGCTCTGACTAAATGATGCTGTAATCAAGCCCACATGTGACACAATTTCCCCTTGTGATGAATAGTTAATTGTGACTAATCAATAAACTCTGAGGAAAAAGTAAAAATAAAACAGCTGCTGGGAAACAAAAAACAAAAGATTTAAGTCCTTACTATGCAAACCGAACGGCCAGCAAAGCTGTCGGGTGGAAGACAATTGATGAACCGAATAACATACCCTGTAGATAGGTTACAGTGCTATTTAAAATTACCTTATGAAACAAAACCAGTAGGGATAGAGAGGTTCAGCATACTTTAAATCAGCACATGTAGAGGTGAAATGCCTGTGTCATCTCTAAATTCTTTCTCACTGTTGACCACTCTAGCTGGCCATACAACAAAGTTTTTGCCTAGGTTTTATTCTAAATTAAGCTTGATACAGCTGACTGCAAAACAGAACTACTTAGCACTCAAAGAGCACATACCTCTGCTGATGATGCACATTCACCTAAATCTGATATTTTAATAGTAGAAAATATATATATTTTTTTCAAATTTGCATCTGGATCCAGATCTGAGTCAACAAAGGCAACCTGACTGACAATCAGGTCATTGTCTGGATAAAAATCCTGTATGGGAATATGAAGTATTTGTTTAAGAAGGGACTGCACAAACAGTTAGTCAGGCTCAGTTAAAAGTGGTGATTAAAAATTCATATATGTGATTCATACGCATCTAATTTCTATAATATTGTACAGCTCAGTGTTTGTTTGTGAAGCTAAGCAGCAGAGAGATCATAGTGATGATGTCATTTGGAGATAAATCCTCATCAGAAGATGAATAATGGAACAACTTATAGGACAATATGACACCCTAGTGATCTTACTGGAATAGAGGGATGTTTTCAGATTCATTGCTATGCATCCCACATTCACATAAAAACCACGCTGGGGAGCAATGCCATGTATATACTACATGATTTTCAAAGTTGTCAGATTGCTATTGTTCACAATACACAACTTGTAATCAGGAATGCTGAAATCATTTTGGTTTGCACACTACATGACTGATGAGGGACAGGAGGTAACAAATTAAAAAATCTTTCACCAAGAAGATTCCCCAAAAAGTCTGTCTGGTTTTCAAACTACATTTTGTCACAAAAACACACACCAGAAGTGACACGGGAAATTACCCAATACCATGTGCGAGGTAGGATAACCCCGTGTCCTGCACTCTCATTGGCTGTAACTCCTCGCTGCACTTACTGGCAGTCTCAACCAGGTCACAACACTTTTGACACTACTGGATTTGGGCTCCGCGACAGGTCCAGGTAATTAGCCTTCTAGATATCTTTTGATATATCAGCGATGTATCAGGAAGTCTCTCGGATTGCGTCTTTGAACAGTTCACAAATAGCGATCAAATGCCAATTTGCTTCTGATCTGGGGCTTTCCTCTGCGATCTCCAAAAACTGTCAGCAAGTGGAAAATCAGGGCTAAAATTGTGTAGCGTGAACCTGAGGTTAGATCAACTGCAAAAAAAAAAAAAATACTGCTTGGTAACATCATTCATTTCAGTCTCGATGGTCAAATTTCCTCCTTACATAGACAGTGAACCCCGTCTCCTAGAAATTACGTTTATATGCAACTACTTTGCAACAGCAAATAAATTTTGAAGTAGACGTAATGCCAACCAGATTAAGTTTTTTTTGACATGATGAAATGCTGATAACATATGGAAAGTTGCAAAAATGCAGATACTGTAAAATGTTCACTGACAGCTTATTTGTTTTCCATCAAAAATATCAAATCTTGCAGTACATTATCCATTTGTAGTGACTACAGCATTATTATCTTTTATGGTTCTATTTAAGCACCCACAGCCCTTGGTTAAGGTTCGGGAAAGATCATGGTCTGGTTTAATCAGTCCCCAGTGACTTCAGACTCAACACGTATAATAACATTTAACCTAAACCATGATCTTTCCCTTATCTTAACCAATGTGCTTTTTGTTGTCTAAACCCTAACCACAGATGGGAATACAAATATGAACCCAAGTCTCTGGTGTCACAGTTGCACGCTCTGTATTCCCTTCATCCACCCTGAACACCTCATAGTGTGCTTCATTGCTTCATTCATTAAAAAAAAACGTTGACCATAATCCAGCCAGCAATTATGTTTGACACCACAATGTAACTGGGAAAACATTTTAGCAATGTATGAATGTAATTTCTATGAGACACAGTTGAGAAAGTTAACTATGTTTGTAGACACTGACTGTAAAGTCCAAAATAGTGCCAAAACAATCTGTCAATTAGTTGGATGACAGACAATTCATGGAAAACAAATTTGATAACCGAAAATTTGTTGTTTTGTATAAAAGTAAAATGCCAAACACACTGGTTTCAGCTTCTCAAATGTGAGGATTTACATCTTAGTTCTGTCATTGTAATTGAAAATCTTTGGGTGTTAGGAGTGTACATGAGATTAAACAAGCAATTTAAGGATAGCTTTTTGTTCTCTGGAAATGCTGATATGCTTTTTTGAAAGTAAAGAATCATTTCAATCATCATAAAAACAATCAACATTTTAATCAATAAAATAAATATAATCAGATGCAGTTCTACAGTAGTCCAAAGGCATAATGTAAATTCTGCTTTTGGGTGGACATGAAATCTTTTTCTGTCAGAGTGGTCAGTTCCTTTGTTTTGAATGGAACTTACACTTTAACTAAACACATAAAATTATATTCAAATAAATGAATTTCCAGTCGATTAACCTACAGCAAGATCTAAGGTGTAAATTATAGCTAGCCCCCCTCATCTGTAATCCCTCAGCAGGCCTATGTTAACACGCAGCAACAGTGTGATTTACAGCTCATCTTCTACATGCTAAATCCTGTGATAGATGGAAATTTGCTCGCTGTAATTGCTCACACAAAGCTATCTTACAGCAGTACAACTGTGTGTAACACCATTGCAGCTCCACTTATCTTACAAAAGCCTAATAATAAATCATTGTTTCAGTTGCCTTTTTCCCTTTCGAACAGTTTTGCAACATGAAAATCAACACCCACTCTGTATCCCTATCTATAGGCTTTATGGACCATTTTGTTTTTGCCAAAGGACATAACAGTCCTTTATTGTGCCTCTGCCCACACCAATGTTATAACTGTATATGTTTGGTATGTGAAATCCATAGCTTACCGAGCAAAGCTTTTAAGAAGATATTACACATGACATTATGTAATAGGTAACTGATTTCCCTATGCCCACTGCCATCCACAATAAGGTAGACTGAATTCTGCTAAAAAGATACTGTTGTTTGGCCAAACCTCATAACAAGTGTGTTTAGATCAATTGATAGGATAATGATTTAATCACAGATTTCCAAATACTTGTTACTATCCTTCGTAATTTGTGCAACAGGGTTGGAGGATGTTGGCCTATTCCGTTTCCTCCCCAAGAGTCCAATTTAGTATCCTCCGGCTGCAGCATGAAAAAGATGCCGGCAGGCTGTAAGAAGGGTGTTTGTCCTTCAGTGCAGGTGCTACTCAGAAAACTTTCCCAGGCTACGCAGATAGTGGGACAAAGTAGGGGAGTGAAACTGATATGCACAAGAGGACAGTTTTGAGAAAGTGAGGACAGACCTAGCGGAGACGGTGGGAGGAGAAGGGGGAAATAATGATGAAAACTTAGCATCTCTACTTTCAACATAGCAAGTCAACATATTGTGTGCATCCTCCAATGCCTTATAGGTTTCAATCATGGCTCTCTGGGGGCCCCTCACTTTCTCTAATAGATACATTACTCTCCTCTATCTGCCCTCATCCTCTATAGCCCTGGTCATCACTCTCTTCCTCAGCTGCACCACAGCCATTGTTCTCCTTCTCTTTCTGTCTGTTCAACACTCCCTACTGCACAAAACCCTTCTTCCAAGTTTATTCTGTTGACCTCTTTGTTTGCATCAGTTTTACATTCATGTTTCTGCTTTATCAGTTTTCCTCTTGATTCAGTTTAGTAGATCAATTTTGAATAACAAGATGTGAGTGATTTCTTACTTTTTTTTTTAGCTACATTTGTTGTTATTGCTCGTGTTTTTATCAAGGTGTACAAAAGGCTCAATAAAGAGCCTGGTGTCTTTCTTTTTAATCTCAGCGACCTACTATCCAAATATTTACCTCTGGTTTACTTTTAGTGGAATACAAATGTATTTTTTCTTCTGTTCTGTTATATTGATCCAATGACTATATATTACTGAGGCAACCAATCATGTGGAATCATTTGAAGTATAGATAAATATTGAATGGAAGTCGGAAGTCTTAAAGATTTAAATCTTACTGTATCCACTTATAACGTTTACAATACTGTTAGTAACCTAATGCAGTTTAATATGTACTTTATATTCCACTGTGGGCCGTAGCAGCTCCAGGGACAATATTGCTGTTATGAGAGAAACCAACAAACAAGACTTGTACTGTAAATGTCAGACAGCCTGAAGGGATATCATATCACAAGTGGATGATGGCTATTGAAAAGCATTCTGCCTGACTAGATGAGGACAGACGCTAAGGACATAACATTGTATGATGCAAAGCAGACCCTGTGAGCCTGTCCCCAGCTCCCTCTGAACAATGAACAGCCAGACACGACGCCTGTCAGCAACTGCCCTCCCCTGTGGCTGGCAATGGCACAGAGTGGTACAAAGAAGGCACTAAAGGATAAAAAAAATCCTCCACCAAATATAGGCTTCAGATACCTATGAGCCTTACACTACGCTGAGGTCTTAAACAACTTAAAACCAGTTATTTTCGGCAAAGGCTTTTGTGGTGTACTTAGATGCAGGAGTGCAGTGTACCTTACACAGTTTTCAACTTCAAGCTTATGCCTGGCACCATGGATGGGAGGAATTCAACTGAATATGTCATTCAAATATTATACAAGTATGGGGTATTAGGATGCATAAGATATATAATAATGAATATATCCTGATATCAGGTTTGAAAAAGCCATTTCCACAAAGTACCCGGAGTAGCCTGCAAATGCTTAAGGTGCCGTTTAATAAAACAGTGTAGGAGAGGAATTGGACCATTAAGGACACCTAAAAATAAATGACCTTCTTCATCTGATGAGACACTAAAGGCCTATGGCAATATAACTACAATCGATAATTTTAGGCGTAGACTAGGCTGCGCATGGATGAATCACCGTGGATTCTAGCATAACACTAGGTGTGAACTGACTTGCAAAGGCAGCTCCAATCTTTTAACGGAGTTACCCAGGAATACTGCCTAGATTATACACCTGACTTTCAATGTGAGAAACGATTTCGGTCAAAGCTCACCGCCCAGTTGGTAGCACTAACGCCGAGGACAAACCCACAGGCTGAGCGATCAGCATCCATCCACCGCTCCTCCGGATGTCTTGGAGGAGGAACACTATAGGCTCACTAGACGGAGCGGGCTTCATCGATGATTACCGATGATTAACTGTGCCGTTATTACATTTGAATACTACTGTGTCTTACCTGGGGAATGTCATATGCTGATCGAGTCACCTCCTTTTCGGATTTGCGAGGGATGGTGCTGTCTGGTCGCGCATCACTCAGTGTGTGTGGTTCACCGACTGAAACCGTAACGTTACGGAGGCACAGTGCCTGACAGCGGCGCCCCGGAACGAGTATAACACAAGAAGAACCCACTGCAGTTGTCTGGTCCCTGAACACACCGCCCGCACGAGAGCCCACTACCCCACCCGAGCAGCGCGAGCTCGACTGTTACTTCAACAAAGAGTAATCCGTTACTTGGACGTTACCACAAAAACATAATTATATACTGGAAATTTATCCAACGTATTTAACAACGTGACCTTTACTTAACACTGTAACTTAACATGTAATCGCATTAAAAAATAGTTTTAACTCTTCAATTTTCAACGCGTTTGAGTAGTTAGCTTTATGATTAGCTAACAGTTAGCTAACGTTAAATTAGCCCCAGTTTGGGTCTGTCATGTATTAGCATACATTCGTGACACAGCGGTGACTATCGGTTTGTCTAAAACAATATTTCATAAACCCAGAAGTTCGTTTAAAACACTTACTGCTGTCCTGGCCACATTATCAGAATCCCCAAAGACTCTTCCAACTATCTGGGTGAAAACACATCTCGTCCGCTGCACTGTGTAGAAATGTTTTAACCCGTTTCCCAAGTTACGACTCCCGTTTTCTATCCAGGTAGCCGACGGACAGCCACCTCTCTAGCGTGAGTGTTTGTAAACGACCTTACGGGTTTTCCTAAACATCGCTGCTTAAGCGAACTATGTTTTGGAGAAACCGAGCTAACGCCAGTTAGCCAGCTAACATTACCTCAGGGTCGTCCATGCATCTAAAACGTGAGTACAAGCTAAACTTTGAAACACTCAGCTTTGTTAGACATTTCTAGACTCCCCAAAGATTATTTTATATATGAATGATTTTTATTTAGCCAAACGAAGATGGCAGCCAGGAGTGATTTCACACTAAACTAATTTTCTGTGGCACAAGAAAAATAATAATGCTTTATTACCATATATAGAAAATACAAAACAATAGAAAATAACATGTATACTTTGATATGCCACATCCTGCTACCGTCTGGGCCTGAAAAAGAGGTCCAATTGGTTGAAAGGTGGGATAATTTTTTTGTTCAAGCCTTAATGACATTATTCAGCCATGCTCTACCCACACAGGTGTTTTCACTTGTCGTCCTGATGTGAACAGTTCTCAGGGCTGCGCTGGTGCGAACAGACTGTGCTTGATTGACATCCTCATCGTAACGCCTATGTGGGTGCGCACGACCTTTTGAGAGTCCTGGAGGAATTTTTAAAATGTATTTGAATCGGCAGCAAGTCTCTTTAAAATTGGTCCGCTTGAATTTTTAAAGTGTCAGTTCACAAAAAAGTATTGTTTGCAGCATGTTTTGAGATTTCCAGCTCACATTTGCTGTTCAACCCGTTAAGGAAAAAACGTCTATTTTCATAATCTAAACTAAACTTTAAAAGTAAAGTCACATAACAAGGAGGATTCCCTCTGATGCTTCTCAGCCTCAGATGTCAGTTCGAGACTAGCACTGCCACCGAGTGGACATGTCTTAACATCACAGCCGGTTGAAGCACCACGGGCACGGTCACAGATGGACAGGGCTGAACTCTGTCACATAAAACCCAGAAGTGCCACAGAGAACCAGACTTAATCCATTTTTAAGGCAACATTATTTCACCAACGGAGAATTGGTTCTCGCTTTACATTAAAAAAAAAGAAAGTAACTTATGATCTAACAATCAAGTATGATAGAAAAGGAATAGTAATTTGAACATGTAGCTTTTTACTTGCAGAAAAGAGAGACCACTATGTGCATAAATTTTGCTTAAAAATGTATTATCATTTCCAATTATAGTATGTTACAATCGTTGTTGTTTTATCACTCGCCAGCGTCAACTCATGTTGTCATTGCTGCATTATGTTTGTTGATTCATATTTTCACAAATTTTTTTCGTGTGGGAGAATAATGTGAAGAACTGATATTAGAGTCATTATATTGGACTGAATATATTGGAATTAAACTGATATTGGACTTACTGCTAGTATTATTATTGAACGTATACGACTGTTACTGCACCCTGGGGGGGGGGGGGGTATGTCTTTGAATTTCCTCTGCAAAGATTTAACATGTTAGATTAATTTTGTTCTTGTCTTTTTGCAAGTTTTGACTTGGGTCAGACACTTTCTGAGGTGGGCAAATAAAAAAATGGATTTAATCCAATAAATTATCTGAGAATATATTCTTTTTTTACAGCAATGATGGCTGGTAATAAAGAGGCAGGAGGTTACAGGTGTACAGTAATAACCAAACGTAAAAAAAACACTTGTCAGTAACTGCAACACTAGAAATTTCTTTCATTACTTTTATTGTAAGTAAATGGCTTTTATCATCAGTATTTTTTAGGAAGTCCCGCTGGCCTAAAGCGGTCTCTGCCATTACCTGAATAGGAAAATAAACATTGGATATCAGCATAAGCATGCGACAAAACATGACTTTTCAAAACATAGTTACAGCCAAAAAAGGCTCATGGTGCCGAGGGGGGGGGGGGGGGGGTCGTCTGAGGGGGATCAGATAGCAAACCACAGGTTGGACATGATCTAAACTGGATCATTACTGGAATAGGAAAATAAACATTAGATATCAGCACAAGAATGCGACAGAACATGACTTTTCAAAACATTGTTAAAAAGTGCTGTAAAAGGCCCAAGATCAGAAACCGTCTAGATTAGAGCGGCACAATATTTAAAATTAATAAATAAATTATTCATACATTTATAATAATAGTAATTTTAAAAAACTTTTAATTTAATAAATAAATGATTAATAAATTGTATAAACCAATTTCAGCGAGTAAGGCTGTGGGATTATAGACATAGGCAGGAATACATAGCATTGTAATAGTTGTAATTGTAAATTAGCATTGCAGCTGAAATAAACTGCAGGAAGCAGGACTGCAACCCTGATTTCACATAATTCCAAAGATAGTGTTGGAGGATAGTGAACTAAGAGAACGAGTCTGGACCTATAATGATCATCAGAGTTATCTATATTTCACCAAGCAGGTTTAGAGATTGGGCCTCATCGAGGTAGGTTTGGAGATTGTTTTATCGGGTTATGTTATTGTAGTCAGAGGAAATATAGATTTAGTTTTCATCTGCATAGAAATGACAACAGATATAATGCCTTTGAATTATGTGATTTAGCGGAAGCTTATACATCGAAAATAATAAAGGGCCAAAAAATGATCCAAGGCACTCAACAATTCACAACTGACAAAACACAAGGGGCTTCAGCAGAGATAAGAATAAAACCACGCCAAATGGCTCTCAGTGCCATCTTGGGCTTTATTAACAAGAATTTATTGTTGAGAAAAAAAAAACTAATATGCAACAGCCAACAATACTCTAGCAGATAATGCTTCCCTACTCTTTGCTCCTCACCTGATAACTTCAGTTGTCTTTCTGCCCCCTTAACCTGCGCGGGAAGAATCATAATTTCCTCTGGCGTGAAAGTATGTATCTGAGTTGGTCCCATTCATGTCATTGTAGGTTTCCCACATTGTAAAGAATCCTGATCAGACAGAGAACAGACAATGTTTAGGAAAATTATTCAAAGAGAGAGAATTTAAAAAAAAAACTGTCATTGTTGTGTAAAACACATTATCCAGCATGAAGACACACAATTATATACATTGTTTTTGTAAAGATGTAAAAAAGGGCCAAGTTTCTAACCTTTATCACGTTCAATAGGAAACCTATACCACTGAGCGTTGGTTCCCACAATTAGAAGCAGAACAATTCCTGCTGGAAGCAACTTCATGGTTGTAGATGTCTGAAAGAAAAGAAAAACAGTTGCATGTATTTCATTAATAAAAAGCACGATCAATAACATAGTTATATTCATCAGGCTCTATCATCAAATTAAAATTGAAAAAATTTACTTCGCAGTTTCTGCAAAGAATAGAGTAAGTCTTGACGGAGCGTTGAATATCTCATCCGTGAGGACTCGACTGACCTGACTCTTTCTGAAGTATCAGACAGACACAGTGAGGACATCCCCTTAGTTGTGCAACTGCAGCAATCAACAAGGGCAAGGACAACAGCAAGCTTTATGTAAACAAAAAGGTGTAATAGAGTTTTTGCCGCATGTCATGAAAAATCTGTTTCTGTTGGTCATTATAATTTTGAGCCTTTACCTGTATAAATCCATGCCTCATTATTACAGTACTTATTTTCATATTTCTGTACTAGCTCACTACTACCATCTACTGTCTTCTGGGTAAAGCACAGCACAACTTATATTTATTGACTCAGTCACTAGTACAATTATCCATAATATAGATCCTCTTATGTACATCATCTCTCAGGCAAAGGGGCCTAAGAGGCTACACTGCGGCCATAATTTATACCATAATTTTCCTCATCTTGCACACTTTTCTAATCATCCCTTTATTTAAAGGCCTAACCTCCCCCTGCCTCCTTCTCAAAGCATGAGGTTGGTTAATTTACCACTTTTGATCAGCCTTGTGTGAGAGCTTCATTATCCCATCACAGTTTTTGTGTTGTTTCAAACCTTATATTTAAATAATGAGAGTAAACAGGATATGTTGACATTAAAATGGAAATATACACAAACAAACAACCAACATATAATTTTTCGTTTTACGAAATTAAAGTGTTTTTCTTTCTTTTTTTTCTTTCTCTCTTTTCTTTCTTTCTTTCTTTCTTTCTCTCTTTCTTGAACAATAATACTCACTCAGAGATAGCCTGTGCTATGTACAGTACTGTAGAAAGGTTTTATGCACTTTAAGTAAAGAGAGGATGCAGCACCAGTTCTCATCAGTACACTTGAGCACAGTTTTTCTTGCAGGTGAGCTGTTGGAAAACTTGCTGCAGTTCTTCCGTACTCACCATTTGCCACTTGTTATTTAAGTTAACAGTGTGAACACAATTTTCTGTGGAGTGTGCGTTATAATTTGAGTTTAAGAGTATATGTTGCGACTGTTTGCTATTGTGCAAAACAGGTTCAATAATATTTAATGAAAGAAAATGTAGGAAATGCAATTATTGGCAGTTGCACGATGTCTCAAAAGCCACATAAAGTCTGAGCATTTAAGCATAATAAAGTTGTCGGATAGGTAAAGGTAATACCAGTAAAAAGGCCTTCATTGTGTTTGGTTAACCTGCTGGCCTGGATTCTGACAAAAGCACCAGATTATTTGTGCAGTTCTGGTGAAATGGACGCTGTTCTTACAAAATCCAAACAAAACTGTTACAAAACAGGGGGAAATTATTGACATAAAGAACGGTAAAAATAAAGTTGCTCGTTAATTGGCCATTACATGGAAAAGTTCAAATTCCTCTCAGCCTTATCTGAGTTTTGACCTGACTTGAGTCAAATAGGTCACATAGGAGCCATCAGAATGTGAAGTTTACAAAATTGAATTCAAAATTAACTTTATTTTAATCAAAACCTTTATTGCTCAAAGGGAAAAATTACTTTGAACAGTAAATATATTTATATAACATTTATACAGGGTTTCGAAATAATTCAGGCCCCTTCCCTTTTTGCACACTTTATATTGTGTTTTAGATTTAATTGTAAATCGATAAAATTGCCATTTTTACCCATCAGTCTATACTCAGTTATCCATAATGACAAAGTGAAATGTATTTAGAAATTTTTTAGACTCTTAGAAACGTGTTAGAAATTTTTTAGACCTTTGGACCCTTTGCTGTGGCACTCCAAATTGTGGTCAGGTGCCTCCTCTCTGCTTTAATTTTTGTTGACGTGTCTAGAACTTTATTCCACATGTGAAAAATTTAATTGATTGGACATAGTTTAGAAATTCACATACCTGTGTATATAAGTTCCCACAGTTCACACTGTATGTAAGGACAAAAACCAAGCCATGAAATCCGAAGAACTCTGTGTGGATCTCTGTGATGCAGTTGTGGTGAGGCATAGATCAAGGAAAAGGTGTAAAACCATTTGGAAGAAGTTTGGAACCACCACGACTCTTCCTAGAGTTGACCGTTCAGCCAAACAGCAACCAGGCAAGAAGGGCCTTGGTCAGGCAGGTGACCAAGAACCCAACGGTCTCTCTAAAAGAGAAGTTTGACCACCTCAGCTGCTCTGCATCAATCAGGCCTTTATGGTAGAGTAGCTAGACGGAGGCCCCTTTGAATAAAAGGCATATGACAGCCCGCTTGGATTTGCCAAACAGCAAAGAGACAAAAATTGAACTCTTTGGGCAGAACTCCAAATTCGTTAATGTTTGGCGAACACCAGGCACTGCTCATCACATGGCTGTATACCATTCCTACGGTGAAGCATGGTGGTGGCAGGGGCATGCTATAGGCATGCTTCTCAACAGCAGGGACAGGAGACTGGTCCAGATTGAGGGAAGGATGAAAGCATCCAAATACAGAGAGGTCCTTGAAGAAAAACTGCTCCAGAGTTAACCTGACCTGTGACTGGGGCGACAGTTCACCTTCAGCACAATAATGACCCGAAGCAGACAGCCAAGACAACGCTGGAGTGGCATCAAGACAAATCTCTGACTGTCCTTGAGTGGCCCAGCCAAAGCCTTGACTTTAACCCCATAGAACATCTGTTTAGAGACCTGAAGATGGCAGTTCACAGACAACAACCATCCAATCTGATGGAGTTTGAGAGGAGCTGCCAGGAAGAATGGGACAAACTGGCCAAATCTAGGTGTACAAAGCATGTTGAGACTTAACCGGGAAGACTCAAAGGTGTAATTTCTGCCAAAAGGGCTTCAATGAAGTATTGAATTAAATGTCGGAATACTTTAGTAATTGAGAGATTTAATTTTTTTAGTAAATTTGCAAAAAATTATAAAAACATGTTTTCACTTTGTTTTATGGATTATGGATTGTAGATTGATGGGCAAAAATGGGAAATTTATCCATTTAAAATTAAATCTAAAACACAAAAAGTGTGCAAAAAAGGAAGGGTCCTGAATACTTTCTGAAGCCCCTGTATATATGTTAACTGTTCAAAGTAATGTATTCAATAATATGACATCTACGACACAAAGTGTGCAAAAAATGAAGAGGTAAAAAACTTTCTGAAGCAACTGTACATACATCCATCTGATATTGGCGATTTAGACATAAACAGTATATGAAAACATAATTAAGATTTCTTGAGCAGCTGAATTGTGTGTGGGACAAAGTAGTGCATTCTAGATATATTGTACATATGTCCTTCAGTCTTTTGCAATTATTTTATTCTTTCATTTGAATATCTAATACATTGCAGACTTTCCCCAGCCCCTGAGGTTGGTCAATCTGTCGCTCTTCTTTTACTTATTGTAGTTCATGTGACGTTGGAAACCTAAGACCATAGTGATCTCTAGTCTGTGTCACACCTTTCAAAAAATTAATTAATAAAAATTATAGCTAGGGGGAATAATAATACTTGTAGCTCTTCGGCCAGACAACTAAAACATGAGATCATACAAATTATAATATCATTATAATTTAATAGTATTTTTGGAGAATGTCTGTCAGTTTTAATATCGTTATACTTCATGTACCCGTCAATGCTTTGTGTCCATTGGTGTATTAGTTCATGCGTGTTTTGTTTAGCAAGTCTAAATAAATGTGTCATGGCATTGTTGACTTTTAACTAACCCAATGAAACTGCAGTTTGATTGACAACACTGACCTATCTGTCCTCGCTAAGCCTCTTATCACACCCTGACTGAAACTGCTCTTTGTACTGCTGTGATTTTGTAGTAGCTCTCTGAGCTTTATCAGTGCTTTTCTTTTCATCAGAAAATAATCTCTTGTCTGTCAGTTTTCACTTGATAGGTGAAATACTTCTGCATTTGCATGATTTTTTCTTTTGCCATAGTTCATTGCAGGTCACATATTATAGATTTGTTGGTTCACTTTAGATCTGACAGTTTCCCCAACCACAGACCATTTTAAAAACCACCACAAACCACCTAGAATACCGAATGTTAAAGATTTAATGTTAGAGGAGAGATTTTGAACTTTGGCAAGATTTATATTTGCAGATACTTTATTGTTTGGCAAATTTTGTATTGTAAACCACAGTGGAACTGCAGTGGAACAGTGGACGTTAGTGTAAATTTTCTTTCCAATTCGACATATCTCAAATCATATGTAATACATATCCCACATACTGCATATACATTTTCACATTTTTTCCTCTGACAAGTTTTGCAAAACATTACAGACTCCAAAGCCTTTTTGGGGGGGAAACTTGGGTAAATATTTTTAATACAATGACTTGTGGCACTACAAAGCCCCAAACACTTCAGTGAAAGGGTTGCATTTCACTGAACCAAAACTATAATTTAGCCTGATTGCATTTAATTAAAAAATAATGCTAATATATTCTTACCAGCCCAAGATCATTGTACTATATTTGCACCAGTGTGTTAACTGTCAGGTCTTTTCTTCCTCATTCATCTGGAGTATGGACAGAAATAGACCCTTTCTCCTTTGGAATACTTCGGATTAGATTGCACATTATTGTCAGATTTCTATGAAATCTAATGCCTTTTTTCAGAGAGGAGGAAGAATTCATAGGTCTGTAGAGCAAGATACTTCTGCTAGTAGACCTCGACAGAATACAACAGAAGTTGTTTTCTGGGTGAGATGGGTAAAAGGTTGTTTTTCATATCTTTATTTTCTTGCTGTGACATCGTGCAGTTCACTGATGAGGTAAACACTGACCCTCTAAGATGAGCGTATGAAATGCTGCTAATTTGTGAGAGTTTAAACAAATGCAGAGGACCCCGGAGGAAGATGTAGTGACACTATCAAAAAACACCTGTAGAAGGGAAACCAATATTGGTTGGAAACTCTTAATGTCTGAAGATGGTAATGACCAAGACCATGACTAACACCATATTGACCATCCACGCTTAACAGTGAAGCATAAAATCGTATATGGTCTCATAGTTGTTAGCCCACCTGTTTGTTGTGTAGCTGTGTTCTTTGACCTTTGCAAATCTGAGGCCTATAAAACATGCTGTAACAATGCAGCACATTATTCCCAAGGATGCTGTGCACTAGCTCTGCAGTGCTGCTTCAATTCTTATAACAATAGTGTTGTTGATTGCGATGTAATGGCTCTAAAATTACCTGGAGTTTTGTGACTGCTCATGAACCTCTCTTTTATAGTCTCAAATAAAACAACATCCCAGAGAATGAACAAATCTTTGTGAAGAAATTACACGATGTACTGAAAACCGCTAGAGGATTAAAGCATGGCTGGAGTTGTGCTGATGAATGTGTTGTTTTGAGTTCAGAGAAGAAACTGTGACAGGCTAATAAATATTCATCACCAAGATAGTGGGAGAAAAAGTGAGGGTGTGAGAGTGAGGGAGAGAGCTGATGCAATGAGAAGCTTAGAAAAGGAAAAGCTTTTGTGTCTAATGTCTCAGGAATCAATGCACTGTGTGTGCAATAGATTAAGTAGATTCCACACTTGCTATAAAGTAGAACCAGTAAGGCTGTACCGGAATATCTGCTTTACGGAGATACACAAAAATCTCATACTAAGTCAGAAGGGATATTACGAGAGGTATCAGACAGAAATCCGTGTGATAGACAAAGGAACAAGAGTCAAACTGAGACTCAACAGAGCAGAGCACTGAACTGATGAATTACTGTAATCCAAGATAGAGATGTGGCAAATTGAAAATCTTTCCCTGAAATCACCTTTCACTCAGGTTTGTCACTCAGGTAAAGTTGCCATTTCACTATGTCAGAGAGGGAGACATATAAAGCATGTTTTTTTGGCCTTTTCCAATTTAAAAAAAAAAGGTGCATGGATGATTAATCAAAGCTTAGTTTCCTTCGTACGTTTTGGGGCAAACTGTATTTATAGCCAGCAAAAGGCTGTTCCACTATACAGAAGATTTAAGCTTTGTGTTATACGGGATCTTATTTACAAGTTATTTACAATGCAAATTGTGGAGGATAGATAAATCAAGTCAAACCAAGTCAGTTTTATTTATGTTGCCCAAATTCAATAACAAATCACAAATGTTGCCTCAAAGCAGTTTATTATCTATACCACCTATGACACCTTCTATTCTTAGACCCTTGATTCTGATAAGTGAAAACTCCCCAAAGTAACCCTCGGATGGGAAAAATGTAGAAGCCACAGGAGTAGCAATAGAACATGGATCCAGACATGCATAGATACACTCTCATTTAGAATAGATAGAGGTCATGAAAAAGTTACGATTTTGAGCGGACCATAGTAGGCTTATAAGATAGTTCTGTGCTTGGGTTTTCTTTTAAACTCTACACAAAAGCCAGCTGCCATACAATATAAGATACTATCCTGAAGAAAATACAAACACACATACATATAATTATATGTGCAATAAGTGCAATTCAAAGTCAAAAAATACTAGGAACTTGTTTGAAAGTACTTTCTTCTCTTTCTTCTCATTCTTACCTGTCCTGTGTTATATTTGATCATCATTCATATACCGATATATTACTTATGGTCTATTTTTCTCACCGTAGTGGTACCTACACAATGCCCTTTGCCTTTCGCTGCTAGTGAGACGCTAAATGCATGTTGTAAGTTTAGTCATATTAGTCAAAGATTATAGTCAGGTCGAAATCTATCCCGTATCACAAATCATAAGCACCTATGTGTTTTAAAAAGTACTAAAATCACCACTAACCTCGCCCCCCGGCCTGTCTGTCTTATCTAACAGCCTGCAGCAACGGACGAGGGCAACGGTTCCCCGGGTGTGCCTCCCGGTCACTGCCGCTGATCGATGTTTGACACCAGAGGCCGCCGGCGAGCCGCGACGCGCGCACGCCTCCGGGCGAACGTGAACGGTGAGTCAATGCCCCACCGTAGTGTCTTACCGACTGTGTAGAGGCCCCTGCCGGCTGTAGCGGCGCCACGGTCGCAGCGAACGCACGCAGACCGCCCGTGACACTGACGCCGATGTGAGAAGCCGGACTAGCGGCTCAGCACGTGAGCGAGAGAAGTGCGGAGAGGGATTCTCACGTGAATCCCATTGATCATTGATCCCACAGTGAACATCACCGGTGCGGGCATGACTGCTGATCGGGACTGATTGAGGGGGAAAAAAAAAAAAAAAAAAACATTCACTCATGTCACAACTGGTAACATTACCTGCAGTTGCGTTGAATTCCTGTTTTCACCTGCGCTCTCTTCATGTCACAGAGCTGCGGCAGACTTCTGCTGGCTTCTGCACTGTGTGTTGATCATTGGAATCGGCTGCCTGTCACGATTAGCGTTATTATCAAACAGGGTGGCTACGACAAGCCTGAGAGCTGCATGTCATGGCGTTTTGTTTTGTTTGTTTGTTTTGTTCTTGAGCGACAGTGGCCTATATAAAAATACAAATTATGCATATGATTATCTTGATTTATTTCCGTTCACATGTCATCACGAGCTGCACATCGCCGTGCGGTTTCGAAGTGAAAGTGTCTCGGCGTGTTGTGATGTTGAGGACGGGAGCCTCTGGTGAAATGGTCAACGGCAACGAGGGCGCACAGATTCCCCGCCTCGGCTACGAGTAGACGACCTCCTACCGACTTACTTCACGTCACCCCGCCCGTCTGCTTAACGTCTCCTCCTCAAAACCTTTGCTGCGACCATCCCCTTTGAGCGACTCTGGGCTGAGGAGGAAAAAAAGAAAAAGAGGAAAGACAGACCGCGAGAGACAGAGGGAGAAAGTGAGAGAGCCTAAATACATGCACACTCCCAACATCACCTAGACTACCTGCTCCAGCACAACGAGGGGAGGAGGACGCACAAGTGCAGGCGCGTCCATGCGTGCCAGCCGAACAAGACAATAGGAGCACGGATCCAAAACTGGAATAAGAGTTTATCTTCAGAACTCTTTGGAGAAGAGACCACAGCTCTGCTACGAGAAGAACACAGCCTAAATGAGTACATTGTAAGAAGAGTCATGCATCTCAACAGAGAAGAAGATAACAGCAAAGGTGAGGAAAAGACCTCAGCGGCCATCGGTAGATAATGTTAACCCAGGCACGCTGTGTAGTTCAACGCTCTCGCGTTGGTTGCCAGATGCCCTTGAGTGTGTCATGTTGATGTCAAGTAATGGTATTGGGGGTCATTCCGACAAGCTGATGGCAACTGTGGCGGTGATGGTTTTCTGTTGCCGCTTGTCTGCCTCTCACCAATATGCACCGATAAGCCTGGGATGGCCGCGAGAAGGGATGTTGCATACACCCAAGGTGGCAATGTGGTGAGTGTCCGTGTGAGACAGCCACTTGAGCACTTGTTGTACTCTATCTGGATCCCAATGTGGATGTTCGCATCGCCGGTCGTTTTTTTTCCGCACGAGGTGACCTGAGCATAAACGCACAAGGTCATACGTTGTCGGTCATACTGATGTGCAGCCCTGCCGGGTTCGTGTAGCTGCGAGGTGCGCGTGTTTGTATTGTTGTCTGTAATTGAGTCGCCACGGATGTGTGTCCTCCGTTGTGGTCGGATGGGGAGAATTAGGGAGCAGACGGTGTGTAATGACACGGTCCCCTCCATCAGGACAAGTAATGATGGAGTAAATAGCTTTGGATGCTTCTACAGGGTATTTTTTACTCTCAATCTTTTGAACTGAGGTCGAGGTCAGTGACTAACACCTGATGCTGAAGGAGATTTGCCTCTGAATGTCTGTCGACATGACGCAGCCAGTGGCTTGCTAAGCATTATTAAATAAACACCAGTAGCACCAGGACCAGGTCCTGTGCCCACCACACCCACATGGAGTAAGTTAAGCAGCATTTTAATTACTGGCATGCAGGAGCCTATGTACAGTACAACCATCCTCTGCACTGTTTGACCTGTATTGTACCAATCTATTGCTTGTAATGTTCGACAGCTGTCCTATTGTAAATGCAAATGTAAAATAAGTGAGATGTCAGCAGTGCAGTTCTGGTCAGAATTCCATTTAGTAAGTTAAAATAGTGGTAACACTAACACCAGACCATAAGTGTCAGAAATCTCCCTATAAACTCTCCTTTTCTCACATCTGAGCAGCATGCCGATCATAATATGATATCGCTGGCAAGGGAATGCAACATTTCATTTTTTATGTGCAACCGTCGAGCTTTATGGGAGGCTAGTATCTTTGTTTTTATCAGCTGTAAGGCATGCTGTTTAGTGAGGAGATCCCCATGTGGTGAGTGGTGCCCCACACAGTGGCACACTGCGTCGTCCCTCATCTAAAATGTCTTACGACCTCATTGCCAGATTTGGTTTCAACAGGGACAAAAGATGAGTCACCATCTGCAACCAGAAGTGATTTCATGATTACATGACAGGCGCGTTTGTGTGTATGTGTGTGTGTGTGACAGGCATAGAGACTGTGTGTGTGTCTGTGTTAGTGTCTGTGCATCTGAAAGTGAGAACGAATGTGTGAGAGAGAGAGTTATGCAAGTCAAAAGGCAGTGATGAGAAGGTGAAATATAACAGCAGAACCCAGCCACACTGAAATATATACTGAAAATACTGATGTAAAAGTTTTCTATAAATGCTGCTGAAAAAACTTTGATAATTCATTATATTGAAAGGACAATAAATAAAAATCAGTGATGATAGTGACACCAATGCAGATAATAAGAATAAGATTAAGATTAAGAATAATAGAAATTCCAGGGAACATTCATTCATTAAATGATGATTCAGTTCAATTCTTTTCAATTCAATTTAATAACTTCATTCATCCCCAGTGGGGCAATTAAAAAATATAACACTCATAAAGTACATCTTGGTAAAATACATATGATGAATATATAAGTAAAAAAAGTGCATAGTTACAACTAGTGCTGATGTTGATATTTCTGTGAATTACAAATAACACACACCAAAATATTTTAGAAGACATTACCATAAAACTGACTTAATGATGACATAAAAAAAATAGTCCCAAGAAAACATGAACAAACTGGCCGATTGTTTTTGCTCATGTTCAAACTGTTAATCTGTGACTCTGACAAGCTCTTCTAACATTGCAATTTACTGCACATGACATATTAAAGATGCCTGAAGTCCTTTAATGATCTGTAAGGCAAGCTTACTTAGGCTTCTATTTAAACTCTCCACGGGAACAGATGGCGTTTTATGCTTATAGGCTGTCTGCTGTGTCAAAATGAATCAGATCAATAGCTCAGATTCATTACCAATAAAATTATAGCCCAGCCTCCAGCTTTAATTGTCATGTAGCATTACCCTGGGTAGTCTATACGATGCAGAAATACATTTAACACGATTTCCTGCAGAGACAATCTATTTCAAGATTACTTTTAGGAAAGCATTAAGTATTTCTTTACAAAAGCTTTTGTAATTTATGTTAAAAAGTAACTGTTAGTTCCTGAGAATGTGGTTTTTATCAACAGGATAATTTTTTTGTTTTTTCTACCTGTTGGCTCAGAATCTACGAATGAGCTGTAGTTTCAAATCCCTCACAATATGTACTTACCTGAAGTGAAGTGATGAACTGAGAATGAAAAAGTAATCAATATGCCCAAGCAGTACATACAGTAGTATATAGTTGAATGTTATATCATGTTATATCATGTACTTTGAAGCCATGTCTTCTTTAATGCTAGAGGTTTGCCCATTAAGACCAAATGGCTCAGGCATTTGTGTATACTGTATCCTTATTGGGACATGTTGCAGTGACTAGCACTAGACTACCAGTCTACAGCTGCAACTAAGGATTATTTTCATTGTAGATTACTCTGATGATTATTTTCATGATTAATAAATTAAACGTTTGGTCTCTGCAGGAAAATAGTGAAAAATGTTAATCACAGTTATCTAAAGTACAGGGTGACGTCTTGAAACATCTTGTCCAAAACCCAAAGATGTTAAGTTTACAGTAATATAAAATGCAGAAAAAAAGGAAAATCCTAACAATTGAAAACACCGAACCAGTCTATTTTAGGTATCTTTTCTAGAAAAAAATGACTTTATCAACCAATCACTTAATTTTTTCATGTCATTCCAACTTTTTTCTTTCCTGATAGCAATCCCTATACCTCAGCTGAGGATATCTGCCAATATCAGTTCTAATGTGATACCAGTGCTGTTATTGCAAATTTAAAATCTTTATTTTAAACTGTATGGAGGTTACTGTTAGGATACTTTTTATGTAAGGTAAGATGATGCCAGGGTTTACTCTAGCACTTTAAAAAATGAGCCACAGAAACGATGTGAACGGCAAAAACACAGAATTTGACATTGACAGTGAAACTGTTTTTACCATGGATATAACATGATCAAACTCACTACTGGCACCAAAACCAGTCAGTTGTATCATGTCTGCACATCCCTGAAAAAGAAGGCGGGGGCCTTTCTGTGTGGAGCTTGCGTTTTTTTTTTTCCCGTGCCAGTGGTACTTTGGTCCAGTGTCCTCCACAAGTCCAAAGACATGAAGGTTCAGTTAACTGGAGTCGGTAAATTGTGAGCAAGTGTGAATGTGAGAAAACAGTTAGCTGTCCATGTGTGTTAGTTTGGTAATAGACTGACCACCTGTGCAAAGTGTATCCTGCCTCTCTCATCCCATGTGAGCTGGGAGAGGGTCTGGCCCCCTGCCACCCTGCACAGGATAGGTAGGTACTTGTACTTTGCTTTGAGTAAATGCTAGTTTATAATTCTACTCTACGACATTTCAGAGGGAAATACTGTACTACATTTATTAATAGTATATAGTTATTAATTACCTTGCAGAAGAAGATACTTACAAACCAGTTTATAAATTGAATGTATTGTTACAAATTAATCTACACAACAGTATATAAAGTAGCAATTAGTGATTATTTTCAATATCGATAGTCTGCCAATGATTTTCTCAATAAATCCATGATTTTTTTAGTCTATAAAATGTCAAAAAATAGAGAAAAAAATGCCAAATTTGTCAGAGGCCGTGGTGATAAGACTTCAAATGCCGTGTGTTGCCTGACCCGCAGACCAGATCCCAAAGATATTCAGTTTAATATGAGAAGCTGTGTAAAACATGACTGAAACAATCAATCGCTTATCAACATCGGTACTAATAAATTTTCTGTCTATCAACGCACTGTTTAATTGATTAATCATAATTATTAACATAATATATAACAATATAAACACCAACAGCGCTCCTTCTGCTGCATGGTGAGTACCTTGACCTTTGATACTTTAAGTATATTTTGCTGATGATACTTTTTTTTTCAAGTCAGATTTTCAATGCAGGACTTTTACTTGTTGTCTGAGTATTTTCATTATAGCATTATAGCATCACCACTTTTATATAAGGAAGGACTTGAATTCTTCTCCTACAACTGGAAAATAGGTGGATTTCTGTGGAGTTTTTACCTTTTTAATTAGTGGCAGAATTTAGTTTCAACTTCTTTGTTCTTGTGGATTGGATTTGGCATTTTTGTCAATTTTCTAATTATTTAATTTATTTTACATTTGACAGTCTGCAATATAATTAAAATTATTGAAATAAGACCTGAGCCTTTCAACTTTAGAAAGGAGGTTAATTTTACAGTTGGCAGCTTCTCGTGGTGTAATTATTTATTATAGAAGTCTCAATAATACAACAGATTTACTTTCAGTGTTAAAATTACAAAAGTATTCTGGGCCTCATTTGTGTTGGTGTCAGTGAATGAGTATAAATTCTAATGCCATAATGCGATATGAGTGCTGTGGTTTCTGAATCGCTAATTTTCACATATATTGATCAAGCTGTCCTTGTCTAAGCTGTAAGAAAAGAACACATAACCTGCTATCTACAGGATGTTGTTATGTGTTTTTCTTTAGAAGAGCACAGCCAATTGTATCTCCAGGAAAATATGTGATGAATGAGAGGAATGACTGCAGTTCTGAAACATAGGCAGAGGTACATTTCATAGTGTTATAATATTCTGTTTAGTAGTTTAGGTGTCAAGGTCTTTCTGCAGTGTTGTTATAATCTCTCCAGAGCAGGCTATGTGTAAATGTCAGGTGTCAAGTAGGCCTCAATGCAAGGTGCAAAAGAGAATCACTATTAATCCGGCACATGAACAGTGAGAAATAATTGCTTAATATTATTAGCATTCATATTCATAGGGAAACAATTAATTAATATTATAGTTCAAAATTAATTGGATGAAATCTTATTAGTAGTTTGAGACAAACTGCAGGAGAAGAGAGAGACGGAGCAGTAATTAATAGAGTCTCAAACAAAAGTATTTATATTCCCTGTGTAACTCACACTGTTGGGAAGCAAGCCAGTTAGATTTACAGACTCAAGGGACGAGACGATGAGGCCATGAAAGCGGAAATATTGCTCTGTTCTACTTAGCTGCACACATATTTACAACCAAAGAGGAGGATGATGGAAGATCACATCAAAATGATGGCTGAATAGAAAAGTCAGGCAGGAGGGGACCAATAAAAAGACACAGTGTGTCACAGAGAGGGACAGAGATGGGTTTGTGTGTGGTGAGCAGGGCTGGACCAATAAATTCTTCAGTCTTTCAGAAAACTGTCACATCAATTTCTCTCTCATGGTAGACGATTTGAATTGAAGGAATCTAAAAAAAAAAGGAAAAAAAGAAAAACAAAGCCCTCACGGCAAAACACGACAGCAGATTCGTCAGTGCATTATTTGTAAATAAAATCACCAAAATGATCTAGATGTGAGGTGACTCTTGCTTTTTTTTATCAATATTGTAGTGCCTTCTTTTTTTTTTTTTTAACTAGGGAGTGCAACACAACACTGTCTGTATATGTATTTGTTGATGTCACACAAATATCTGTGTTCATATTTAGACCAGAAATTTATACTGGAAGTTGTTAGATGTCTCACTTGCTTCATTTTGTGTGTTAAATTACTTTCCTCTGCCATTTATACTGCTCACATGCGTATGAGTTTTGCTCTCAAAAAAACAAAACATGCTCTGCATTTAAACTGTCTAAGTTTAAGTCTAAACTGAGTTTAAAGAAAAGTTTTTGCGACTGCGAATCGTGCGAGAGGAAGAGCGCTGCGGAAAAAGAACAGCAGGTGGAAAAGTGAGTCACACTGCATGATTTTTCTTTAAAAACCAGATGAATGTAAAGTTTGTATGACGTGTCCATGATAAGAAATGATAAAGCTACTGACAAAAAAGAAGGGCCTTTATAGTTCACTGGGTCATACTGAGACTGTTCTCGAAGAGGAATGGAAGCATTAGTTGTCTCAGCAAGCACCCGAAAATGACATATGCTTACATTGAAGATACAAAGCCCCCTAAAGGCCGTAATCATTTTTAATGAGAGCAAAGGACAATTTATAAAGAGTGGGTGGATGGGGCAACAAAACATGGGACCTTAACACGGGAGACTGCTATTCGTTTCCTGTCGTTGGTCATATTTCATGAGTGATAAAATGAGGTTGTACATGCAAGGAGGGGATGTTTGTGAAAAAAAGTTTTTTTTCAAGTGTCAATGAAAAAGAAACGCTATTTACAACAGTCTGAGAAGCTCTCTTGGCCATACTGGAAGCACTATTGAGATGGTCCCTAACTTCATCTTGTCAGTTGCTGTTTACTGTTATGTTGAAGGAATAAATATTACAGCAACAAATTCGAATGCTATTTATATCTGTTCAAATCACAGTATCTGTTCATATCCTAATGATGTATTCCTATCTGTTAACATCCATATCCTAAATCTGTTGTGGGAAACACAGATTTAGTGTACCGATGTGTATATTTGCGTATTGTGTTTGCGTGTATATTAAATTTGGTGTGTGGTTAGATACAAGCCAATTCTCTTACATAACTCTGTTACAGCAGCCGATCCGTGATAAAGACAGCATCCTAATTGTTCTCTGAATTCACGTTGCTTCCGCCTCTCCTCTCACTTGGCCCTGTTTGTCATCTTGTCTGGGTTTTACTTTGTGCCTCACAATTATTGATAAGTAGCAGCACGTAAGGGAAAACAGAAAGCCAGAGATGGCAGACTAGATTTTGGAATCTGGATGAGTGCATCAAGAAAAGTGGACCACCACTGTAAAGGCAGTGTGGGTTGAAAATGTTACTGGCACATATAGGGGACTGGTGAAGAAATACAGAAATAGATAATTGGAGACAGAAACAGAGAGGAAAAGAGAGAGGCAGTATAGATTTTGGAGAGAATATCTACGATATGCATCCGACTAGTGAGTACTCTTGAGGAGGAAGCAAAAGAGAGAAAGAGACATACACTATGCCTTTTATTCAGTGAACTCACTGAAGCAATACTGGTCTCCACACACTGTACACAGAAACAATTAGGAGGAGAAAGACAGAGGAAAGAGAGGGAGAAACGAAAAGCTGGATGTTCCTTTTTTTTATACTGATTTATGTTTACGGATTTGGAGACAGATGCTCTCAAAGCTTTTCTGTTTGGTAAAATGCTGACAACAACAACAGCCCATTGAAGTATATTTAAAAGAGTTTATTCAACTAAAAATAATCTCTTGCAATCTGAACAGTCTGATGTCCCATTAAGACTCATGGGGTGAGAACAGAAGGATGCCTCTGTATATAGATTTGACTTATTTGCTTATATTGATTTATTTGAATCTTCACATGAACACAACTTTTTGTCTGGCTTAGCTAAATAACCAACAATCAATATCCTGTAAAAATGCACTGAGATATTGCTCATATGATTGTTACTTTTATTGTAATGTTGATTGACTTATTTTGGGGGGACCACTTCTTCCCTGCACTCTATGTCTCTGCTAGCTCCCACTCCTGGCCTAGGGAGGGTGTTGACCACCATGTGTCACAGGTTTTTGCCAGCTTTTTCTTTTCACTGGTCAGCCATGAGCTTCACAAGGTGCATGTAAAGCTTCTTCCGGCTGCATCACACTGCCTCTCCAATTTCTCTCCAAGAACTCTGTCTCTCTTAAATGTCTTTGTAGTCTCTACGCAATGAATCATATAAATATGGATGAGGATGCACACACACTGGTACAGTCTCTCCTACAAAGCAATAATGGAGTTGTACTTTTACATATGAGAACGGACATAGGTAACTTTGTGACAAGTCCTCCTAATTAAATGACAAAATAGGTGGTTTATCCATGCCCTCTAGAATGATACATAGAAGTTTTTTCCGATGTGATGCCCCTACTGGTGGCCGACATCATTCAAATCACTGTTGAAAAATAAATCAGTTATATGATGAATCTGTTTTATTATGTCTAAAGTTAAGGTTTTTGTTAGGTTTAGGCACAAAAATGACTTGGTTAGGTTTAGCAGAAAATCATGGTTTGGGTAAAAATTACTACTTGACTAAGGTTAGTGGACCTCCGTCTTCATTGTTTCAATAATAAACACTTGGTTAAAGTTAGGGAACAATCTTGGTTATGCTTAAAAAAACAACAACAATGACTGTAGGTTGGAAATGCAAAACAAACAACCGTGTTAAAATCTGATGTTTTCTTGATCCATCCATCGCACTTCCCTACATGAAATGCGTCTCTATACGACAACGTCCCCGTCATAATTAGTGGGGCTGCTAGTTGGCTTTGTCTATTAGACGTAAACATGTTGTTTTGGGGCACTTACTGAAACAACTGATGCTAACGTTCTTCTTGAGAGGACAGTCCCCTCTGCGAAGAATTCATTAATGTATGCAGAGTTGTAGGTTATCATCTCCAGATCCCGTCCCAGTTCAGAACAGGTGACCCAACCAGTAGGAGTCGCTTGTGTAGAGACTAAGACGTGACTTGCAAACACTGCCAATCGTTCATACGAGGGCTGCAGACATCATGCTTTTCCAGCAGCTGTTTGAACAGTGAGGCTTCTTGGATAAGGGGATGCTTCTTAAAGGCCCTCTGATTAACATTTTATTTTGATCTCTAAGGTACGACTGGACAACAACACATTTAAATCGGTGATTATTTTGACAGCTATGTTGGATAGGACACAGATATTTTTTGGGACTCCTGTCTCAAGCCACAGTGGTCTTATGTGACTCTGAAAGGCTCTCAGGATGAGTAAGGTGGAGAGCTATTTGTGGTTTGTTCTTTTACCCAGAAGGGAGGCTTGACAGAGGGAGCACTGTCGCATCAAGAGTTAGAGTGCAACTTGGCTCTCCCTGTATTATTGAACAGTACAAAAAAAATTAATTGTTTAAGTGGGGGATTGATAGCTTGCTGGATGTTTGCCTGGCCAGATGGATGGATGGAAGGATGGATGATAAAAAATAGGAAATAATCCAGATACGAGATGTGTGCACCCCACCTAGACTGTGAGAGGTGAACAGGATATTATAAGAACAGATATCAGCAGTCTAGCCAGGAACAGATGGTGAGACAGAGCTATGCACAGACGGGATCTTCCTGCAAATACTGGACTGACAGAGAATAGTGTCAGGATGTACATGCATAGACACATACAAACACAGTCTTGGACTCGTAAAGGTCCTGATGAGGGAGTGTTAATTATCTCAAAGGCTGCATTGCTTTCACTGTCACACGCACAGCCCTTCAATTCCTCTCCGCTTTTTTGTTCCGTTTCATCTTCTTTTCAGTTCTCTGTTACTGTATCAACCCTCAACTTCTTCCACCAACTCCCTCTATCCATTCTCCAGTTTTTCATTTTTGTATCATTTGAAATGTCATGATAATTCATTTAAATACTTACAAACACTGATGCCTCCTTGATATCCTGCACTTTCATTTGATCCAGTTTTGGATTCCAGTTCCAAGTAAAAACATTTATGTTAAACTGGTAAATTATTCATTACAGGTAGCACTGAGGCAATATAATTAAATAAGTGAATTCAAGTGAATGCAAAGAAGCTCTCAGGGAATATTAAATGTAGCATGAATTAGTTTAGTTCACAGTTAATTATGTTTTACTTTGTCTGACGCACATCAGACATCCTAGCCTCAGCATCACCCAGGGATAGGGCATTCATCGGCTAGTGTCCAGGTAGCATATGTAGTCCTGGGAGTCCCTGGGGCCTGTCATACTCAGGAGTTGTGGACCCTGCAGAGAGAGCTGGTGTGCATACCTTCTGCAGCCCACCTTGATGCACACACACTGATCACACTGCTGGCTCTGGCTGTTTCCCAACAAATTCCCATGTTATACTTTTCTTGCAAACCTTCACTCATTTTGACTCAGTAGGTATTTGTTTCTAAAAGGTGAACTTTCAGTTAGAGTGTACAATAAATGATTGACAAGTATTCTCCACAGATGAAAGGCCAACATTAACATTTCTTGCACCTGACTGGATAAATGTACCACTCACTGGACTGTTGAAGGTCTTTGCTTCTTGAACGTAGTTGTTCTGGTAACAATGTCAAATTTGTCTTACATTATTCACCAGAATTGAAATACAGGTCATGCAGTTGCAGAAACATTCTTGATGAGCTTTGCAGCATGAACTTATTGAGAATCAGACTGAGTGACATCATCACCTTAAATCACTCTCCGTAGTTTGCTGTTTGCTCTGGCTTCAAGCTGCAGGCTTCAATAAACTCTTAGTCATTGTCTTCCAGACTAAGATAGAAAATGTATTATACGGTTTATTTGTGAAGTTTAGGGCTGTAACCATCGATTGTTTTTATTATCAGTTAATCTTTTGCTTGTTGTAATCCGGATGGTGATGTTGGTCTGTTAGTTGGCCCACTTTTGGTCCAGAATGAAATATCTTTCAGCTGCACTTTGTGTTTAGTGCTAATTAGCAAGTGTTAATATACTAACACCCTAAACTAAGATGGTGACCATGGTAAATATTATACCTGCTTAACATCAGCACGTTAGCATTGTCATTGTCAGCATGTTAGCATGCTGCAGTTAGCATTTATCCCAAAGCACTACTGTGCATAAGGCTTCATAGAGTTGCTAACACTGCTGTAGATCATCTTGTCACTTGATAAATTACTTAAATGATAAATCAATTATCAAAATTGTAGAAGATTCATTTCTGTTGATCGAGTGTTGATCAGTAAATTAACTTTTTCAGCTCTAGTGAAGCTAAAATTTTGCTCTCTCTGGCCCATCCTACCACTCAACAATCAGCTGAAGTGGCTGAAGAATGCAAAAACCTCCCTTCTCTGCTGTTTCTTACAGAAGCACAATGCCTGACCTGAAAATTCACACTCCCTAGCGTCTGAGAATTTGAGCTACTTCCCTAGTCAGCCGTCAGCTGCCAGTTTCTCTCTAATGTGAGGCCTGCCATGTCCGACTTTTGTTTCCATCCCACTGATGAAAGCAGTGGTCTACATTGCTGGATGAGGTGGCTTGCCTTGGACGGAGCCCTCGAGGATGATGTCTGCTACAGCCTTTAGTACTTGGTCACTGTGTGGCCGCTGTGTCTGTCTCAGGGCCCTTGAGCAGCAGCTGAAGATGTGCAGCAGCGTTCTTCTCCTGAGGCACTTAGGGCATGGTGGTGACTCAGCTTCGCTCCTTAGGAACAGACTGGACGAGCTTTTGCAGAGGCAGTGAATTATTTTAACAAAATTCTGAGCAGGTTACATTAAAATGTACTTCTCCCATCTGTCTCCTCTGTTTTCTTGTGGATTTCCTTCCTGATTGTACAGTACATTACTCTTGCCCTTTGATATAGACTACAAATGTATATTCTCTACTCCTATCACTCATCAGAAGTCTGCTCACTTTAGGAAGGTAGGTCTTGTTGTCTGTTGTTTGTTTGGTCAGTCTGGATTCAGTGGATTTGTGTTTGAGGAGACACAGAAAAGACAGACAGGTTATATATAAAATTTAATATATTAATGCACATATAGAATATAAAGTGCTTTTAAAATCCTGGCATGACCCACACATCCTGCCAGTACAAGCCACCCATATTATAACTAAATGCCCATCCCTTGCACACTGCCACTGATGATTGTGATTGCCATGCTCTTGTCAGCTATCTATACAATGGCGAATGAGATGGAGAAATATGAGTGTGTGTGTGTGTGTGTGTGTGTGTGTGTGTGTGTGTGTGTGTGTGTGTGTGTGTGTGTGTGTGTGTGTGTGTGTGTGTGTGTGTGTGTGTGTGTGTGTGTGTGTGTGTGTGTGTGTGTGTGTGTGTGTTTGTTTGTTTGTTTGTTTACAGGTTAGCATAATGGAGGGTCCCATCCCTTTGTTAATGAGGGTGTTTGCTCATGCACATGATGATGTGTGACAACATTCGCATCAATTTTTGAATCAATGCCAAGCGGATGTTCTGCTGCTCCACTGTAACTTCTGCACCTTTCTCCTTCGAATTCCTTCTCTCTGCTTTTAATGGATTGTTTTTGTTTTCCCTGTGCGTCTAAATCCATCATACATGTTAAATGTTTAAATTATAGTGATGGAAAGTGGTCAGGAATGGAGAGGGAGGGAAAGGAGGAGGATGGAGAGCAGCGATGGCACTCTATTGAGGATTTTGGAGAGAGGAGAGTAGGGAAAGCAGAAGTGATTTTAAGAGTAAGAAAAGATAGACTGAAGAAACATGGGGAGTTAATATATCTGCATGTTTATATTAGAGACAGTAATTCTTTGAATTTTAGTAAATTACAAAGGCAGACCCAAGACAGCAACCAGTGACTGATCTGTACCAGCACTCTAAAACATGTGTCCATCATCCCGCATGAAAGGTGGGGTTTGTGTGTGAACATGTTATGTAATGTAATATGTCTATCTATAGTGGATGTGGTATTAGAAAAATTGATGATATTAATTTGAGCACCAAAAGAGGAGCAAGACTAAGAGTCTATAGCCATGCTAGTGGCTTTGTAAGGCTTTACTTAGGCACAGTGGGGCTTTGAGTGTGTTAACATTCTAACATTTGCTCAGTAGCGCTAAACACAAAGTGCAGCTGAGAGATCATTTCAGTCTGGACCAATAGTGGACCGACCAATAGACCAACATTACCATCCTAAGAGAATTGCCGCTGGTGTGGCTAAAAATGCCAAATGTACTCTGACTCCAGCTTCTCAAAACTGAGGATTGTCTTCCTTTCTCTGTTTTACATCATTATAAACCGCGTATCTTTAAGTTTTAAGTCTCGACAAAACGACCAATGTGAGGACATCACCTTGGGCATTTGTTAGTATTTTCTGATATTTTATAAATGAAACAATGAATCGATCAGTCAAAAAAGAAGACAGATGAAATAATAATAAAAACAATTGATAGATCCGCCGAGGCTGAAGGGAATGCCGTTTGTTTTGCAGGTATTTGGTCATAAACCAAAGTACTAGAAAAACTGAAAATTTTACCAGACAATGGCACTAGATTAAAGTCAAGGTTGTTACAATTGATCCTGTGGGGGACATCAACGTCTGAACCACATTGAAACACCACTTAATAGTTGTCGAGATATTTCACTCGAAGCCGCAAATACCAACCTCATGGTGGTGCCAGACAGAAAGTTAGAGGGATCACTAAAGTAAGTAGGATTCTTCATCTGGAGGCCATCAAAGTCTACAAAATTTCAGGGCAATCCATCCAATAGTTGTTTAACTATTTCCATCCAGACCAAAGTTGTGGACCGACTAACAGACAGACCAACAGACTGCCATTGCCATCCACAGAGAAATGTTAGCATGGATAAAAGATGTACAAGAGAAGTATTGGAAAAAGAAGGAGATAGTGTCAGAAAGAGTTAGATTTATGGTACAGTGAAGAGGACATAAAAAGAGAAGTTCTTGAACAGGTTGAGGGAGTGGTTTTTGGTCATTCACTTGGCTGGATTGATTGGTTGCTGGAGGTTAGAGAGTTACAGGAGAGAAAACTAGACAGCTGGGAACAGGGCGAGTCAGTGTTTATTTATATATAAATGCTTTGAATAATTTAGAGGAACCATCAAGAGACCACATGGGCTTTTCCCAAGTTGCATAAGCAGGGGATACAAAACCAAAACCTGAATTTTCACGGTAATGCCAGGTTTGGAAAAATTCTCAGTCAATTTCCCTGACAGAAAAACGTATATATTATGAAGATTACTCAGATACATCATTAGATTTCAGTTTGTCCCCTACCTTCTAAAAACTATACCAGCAGAAAAACTCCTCCATTTTGCAATCTCCCTATTCATCACTTTTCCCACTCTCTCTTACTGTCCCTTTGTGTCTCTATCTATGTAGGCCACTATAGCTGCCACAGTAGTTATATACACACATTTTTCATTCTGATTGAAATCATTCCGACTGAAGATGTCGGGTGAACTGTTTACATGGGATGTGATTTAATACAGTCTGGTGTTTACATCCGCCTGCACATTTAATCAGAACAGCTGTGTGACGTGCGCAAAAGTGATGAAAACTTCATACATTCGTCTTCCTGAACAGCTACCTTATCTCTCTGGCACGTGTTTGATAGGCTCCCCGAAGATGGATATCTATCGTCTGTTCATGTATTAAAAACAAACTCCCCAAAGAGAACCAGTTCCACTGGGAAGGGATTTTGGAAAGTGGAGAAACGTACGTCCTCACGCATTTACATCAAGAGAGAGGGCATGTGCAGAAAGAACGCAGCCAGAGGATAAAGTTAAATCATTTATATGGTAAAATTTTCTCTTGATCAGTTTATGAAAAGGTTGAAATTACCCATCTGTAATCAATTGAAATCAGTTTTGGCTTGTTTATTCTGACTAAGGTCTTTATATGGAGCATTTTTATTTGTTTGGACTTTTAAAAACGATTATGATCGGAATATTAGGCTCCATGTAAACATACCTAGTAGTGTTTGCAGTGTCTAAACCTTGTGATGTTGTCCTAGATTGCTGTGGCACTGAGGGTGAGAATCATGAAACAATGGCGTGCTGCATGGATCACAGGAGCAAAAAATAGCAAAACAGAAAGAACGGGTGTGACAGTGAAACTGTGTCTGTTGATGTGTGTGCATGGGCTTGTGTGATAGGAACAGAGGTGTGTATTCAGGATAATGAGGTAGAATTGAATACAGTATGTATGCCTGTTGCAGAGTTACATAGATGTTCAAGATTTCCAACAAGCTAAACGCACCACCATAAATATGTAAGTAGCCGTGGACTTTAAAAGAAAAAGCAGCGAAACAACGTCTTCTAAGGTGATATAGATTCAATTCGGTATAAGAGTTAGTGTTTCAATAAGACTCTCATAGGCTTCAGTAATCAGTAATCAGTCATTCTGTTTCTTATGTCCTCTATACCCCAAATCAAGTTACAACTTGTTACATCATCCATTCAGATTTGAGACGTTGGCTAGGTTGGCTCACAGCATATTATATATTAGTTCACAGGGAGAAAAGTCTAGTGTAGAGGCTTTGTTACATCTGCCCTCTCTGCTGCGGATAGAAAGGATATGTAAGTGCAGTATACCCTTATTCAGTGGTTTTGGGGAGTAACTTTAAGACTGGATGGACAGCACTATGTAGGTGGAAAAACAATGTTTATCCCACAGTGAAGATAAGAGGAAAAGAAAAATGTTTCAATTAAATATTAGTAAAGGTAATTGTACATTTACTCTCTAACCCTCTGGCAAAAAGAAGCTTTGTATTTATAAAATTAAATTAAGAAAAAACTCCTGTAAGTCCGTTGTGTTATGTTGACTTGCTGCTGTAATGCAGATGATCTGGGCTGATCTGAAAAACGGGTTTGGTGGCACAATCAAACAGTGCTGAGAAGCTCTAATGGCCGATATGTAACAGATCCATGCACGAAGCATCAAAATTAACATTTTCCTTTTCTTAATGTACAAATTTGTTTATCGTTAGTGTTCCTGGTTTGATTTTCTGATTACATTTTTCATCAACCAAAATTGCTGATCAAAACTAGTAGAAAAGCCATTGAGGGGAAAAAATTCTTTGCAAAATTGTCTATAGCTATGTGATGTATTTGTGATTTGTGTGTTTACATTCAGTGTTACCCACCAAAATGCACTGTGCAAGTTCATGAAGTGTGTTGAACATGTTGAATGCATTTTATTCCTCGTAAAGAATTTGTGAAGCCAAATTTTTGATTACTCTGAAATTTGCATTGGTAACATCTGTGTTTACTTGCTAGCAGTCTCCTTTTTTTTTCTCGTCTTAAATGGTGCATTGCCGTTGTTTCTTGGTGCATTATTCGCCATCTGTAGATCAGTGAAACAGTGTGAAACCATTGGCAGGAATGCCTGTTGTGTCAGCCACATGCTCTTGTGCGTGCATGACAATAAACAACTATGGGACCTACTAATAAAAACATTGCTTCATGCTACACGTCACCATAAACTTCACACAGTTTCCACATAGTTTGTTTATTCACAGTACATTACAGTACAAATAGCTGTGCAGTAAATTTTTAAATTTGGAGATACATTTTTAACAGTTCATGAAGTAGCCTTATTATATTGAAGTGTATTTAATTAGCGTTAGCTTAGTTTTGCTACTTTTCACTCAGTGGTTTAATAGTTTTTATAGTTTCAGTCAGTGAAGTAATTGGTAGCATAGCGACATATAATTCATATGGTACATACCAGTGTCTACATGTGCATAAAACTTTATCAGCTACTGAGAGTATAATAATTTTGCCATTTATGGCTTCACCAAACCTCTCCTCAGCCAACAGTAAGATTTGTGAGACATTTCAAACTTTGAAAGATTATATGTTTACGTTCTCATTTGAAGCTGCTTCTAGGTCATTATTTACCTTCCCTTCCCTCAAATCTTTCATCACCCCGTCTCTTCATTCCACTGTCTCTTCTCTATACATGCTCTCTCTTTATCTCTCACTGTCTCTCCCGGCTCTTTGGTGAGTCACATTGCATGTCTGAGTAATTATACACACCCACAGAAACACACATGCACAACAATGCAGACATAAACAAAATTGGTGTACAGCATATATTTATTCAAAGTGATGAAAAAGATATTCCAATAACTAAATACAAGTTGCATGCCGGAGAAAACTCCATTACAAGCAAAAGATTCCACCCTTAGGTAGGAGTTTAAAGATATTAGCAGTCAGCTGTGCTTAGGTATCGAATGTTTAGTATCAGATCACAGTGTCAAAGTATTGATGCATCAGCCTACAATATGCTTTATAAAGCCTTCAGACCGAAAACAGCCCTGCGTTAAAAACACAAGGCACTGCATGGTAGGGGTGTGTTATTTCAGGTACTGGTGAGAAAATAAAATATGATCGAGGGAGGTTTGGGTAGTACATACATGATGCATACATGCACAGCAGTTAATTGTACTATGAAACAGGATTTTATTAATGTGGAGAGCTAGGAATGCCTGTTTGAACATTTGGCTGAACCATTTAGAAAAATATCTAATTGTGTTTTTTCTGACCAATATTGCAGTTTGGTTTTAATTAAACTCCTCCATGGAGGACTCAGTCGCTTAAAACAATTATATGTGTCGTGTTGAACATAAAATAGTGGGTAAATATATCTCCGGTGAAAAACCACAGAGATTAGCAGCTAGGGATGGCTAGTTCATTAAGAGGCAGGTGAACAGCTGTCTAAATAAACAGTGCACCCTCAGTACCTTAGATAACAATACAGCACCACAGAACAGCACTGGTATTCTGTTACCCGAGTAACAGTACATTCTTTTCATCCTCAACAATTTCCTTACTTTTCTTCTGTACACCACAATATGTTGTGCTTAAAAGTTTAACTGCAAGATTTCAACAATAGTTTTCACCAACAGTCTGTCATTTCCATCCGACAACTACTGGGCCACCTCCTAGCTGCCTGTCTAAAATTGATGTGAGCCAATCACCTATGTCATTTATTAGGGGAAAAAAAAAAACTTGCAATGCTGTTGGTTGTTTTTGAAAGCAAGAAGACAGAACCCATTCCTGATTTTTTTCAGTCATCAAAATGATGATCAGTGGTGTACCTTCTTTGCCAAAACCATCTCTGCTCAAGAGTAAGTAGTACAGACACCAGCACGCGGAGAGCACTAAAAATGATTAATTGTTCAACCCTTCCGACGTGTATTTGATTAGCCAAGGCAGCACCTTGCCAGATAATGTGACATGGTGTTGCACCAAAAGTTAAGCCCTGTTCAGCTTTTTTGGTGGACAGATTTTTTTGTCAGTGGGCATTTGTCAGCACCCCTGTTGAGTCAACGCAGTAGTCTCATCAAAATTATTATGGGGGTTACGTTTTTTTCACGCAGTACTAATGTCAGTCAGAATGAATGACAGATCAGTGTTAATGTAAAATTGAATTGCTGGAGTCATTGTTTCATTATTGGAATGGTAGAACAATAATAAATGTACTTTTATGTTCCTATATATCCAATGTGAGTGCCATTTTGTGTCTGGATGGAGCTAATCCCATGCCCGAGTCCTGACAGACACACCCAAAGCTCTAAAGAACACAGAAAATCATAGCTAATATCCAGCAGCTTCATGCACTTAAAGGCAAGGTGCATTGGGTTACCATCGTCATGCCCCCTGGCTGCTGCAAAGTAGAGCTCAGTGAGAAGAGCTTGACTTCTCTTATGAATTAGATATGAAATATTAGAGAGCTCATTAAATTAACCATGACAAGGGATTCCACCTTGATTCCAGTTTTAAATGGTCTACCTTTAATAATGACTCATTATTTACAGGGTATTATAGGGCCATGATTTTATAGAACCAGTTTCTGATGAGCCAGTCAGGCTGGCTTCATATTACAAGATCTTTCTACAAGGCATGATGTTATCAAACAGCTTAACCCCTAAACATATAGTTGTACCCTTTTCCCCCCACAAGTAACTTTAAGATTATTCTAAGAAATCTCATAATGTTATATACTCAGTATTCTGTATCAGCTTGGTACAGCAGAAGCTTCAGAGTGGGAAACACAGCAAAGAAAGGGAGTATAATGCAACAAATTAATTCCATAACATCAAAGAAAACAATGTGCACTTACTTACCTCCCTCACTAAGAAACGGGGCAGAATAAGGATAATTTATGTGGAAGCCCACCCTTACTATTCCCCAACAAAGAACTGCCATCACTATGACACATACAACATTTTATATTTACACTTCTGCAACAAATGAGGTCTGTGTGGTTGAGCTGGGAGATGAGGAATGAGAGTCTTGCCCCAGCATCAGCAGGTCTCTCTGGCTCCCTGTATGGCCTTATTTCCTCTGGGTAACCAATTGCCTGCAGCTACCTACAGACATTGAGCCAGTCACCACCCCAGTCAATTATGCTACTATCCTCACACACTTGATGCACGGTAGTAATTCTCATCTGTGTCCAAAATACAGACGGGTGACAAATTAAAGGAAAACCTGGAGAAAAATAATGAATGCAGATGCCTCCACATAGGGCACCAGGGGCCACTGAATGGTATGGATGTAGTATGAAAATTATGCGAATCATATGCCATGGCCTTCGCAGTCACCAGATCTCAACCCATTTAAAAACCAATCATTACCTGGTTGTTAAAATCCATACTGGAGTCTATCCCACCATGCATTGGGCAAAAGGCAAGAAAACGCCTAGGACAGGCTGCCAGTAAAATCACAGGGCTCACACTAACAAACACATTCACACTCACATTCAGGCAGGTCAAAGATAAGTGAGTAAAATAAAATTGGCTACTCTAAAATAGATAAAATTATTCTGATGCATGGCTGAGGTTTCACTTTCATTTGCCTCTGTTATGCTTCAGTAAAACCTATTATAATTACCACAAGTGTCCAGTTCCCTTATATACAGATAAAACATAATGGTACAGCAATGTGTAGTGGCTGTCTGACTAAGAAACAATGATTTTTGTAGACACAGGTGGGAGGGATTTTGAGTCAAATGGTATTGGCAGTTGGCAGGTGGATAATCGACGAGTACATGCTAAAGTGGATGAAGCAGAGTTAACATGCGGAGGGTACCAGAGCACCCAGCGGAAACCCACACAAACATGAGAGGAGCCCAGAAAACTCCTCACTGGAGAGGCCGAAGAACAGGACCCTCCTGCTTTAAGGTGACAGTAATAACTGAGCCACCGTCCAGCTCATGACACTGATCATTCACAAAAAATGATTGGCGCTCATACTAGTATTATTGATTAGGAATATCTGATCATCTGTATTATGTGTACACAATCTTAGTCGGAAGCTAAGAATACTCACTTCCACTGAGAGATGGCAGACTTTGAAAAGCGCTTCACAATATAGTCAGAAAGCATTATCAAGGCTCATGACAACAGAAAAACACTGATTAAGTTGCAATCACATCTTCATAGCTCAAACACTAAAACATTCAGCAACAATGCTGAACAACTTACACTAAGTTATTAACAGTGCTGAATCGAGTGCTCATATGATTGCAAGCTGACAGAGCAAGGGAGAAAATAACGAAACCTCCCTATATATATACACTACCGGTCAAAAGTTTTAGAATATCCCCATTTTTCCAGGTTTAATTGAAATCTAATCGGTTAAAATCCAGCAAATAATCTTAAATATTACAAAGTAGTAAACTGCCTAAGGTAAAAAACAAAAACAAAGTTTAGGTCAACAAAAACTGAAAAATCATGAAAATATTTCATAGAAAACTGGCCTTTTTCAGGGATCAGGAAAATGGTTAACTTACAGCTTTCCTGCAGCAATGGAAGTAAATGAAGCCTTGAAAGTTGATGCAAACAAGTCCTACAGGTGTCCCAACTTTTTTTGGTTACTTAAAAACCCTCTGTCTGTTCAAAGGCAGTGTTGGAACAACCTGTGTTACTACACCCTCTGATGCATTATTGGGATAATACTGTACTGCAGGAAGTACTACTGTATATTGCTATCAGCATCGTGAAAAAAAGGCAAGTAACATAGGAAGACAGAGTGGTTGGTGAGGGGTTCATCCTACAGATAGATAATGATCCAAAATATAAGAGGAAAAGAAAATAGACGGGGGCTTCATTTAATGGAAGACCAGCACAGTCTCCAGACTTAAACCCCATGGAGCTGGTTTGGGATGAACTGGACAGAAGGTGAAAGCAAAACAAACTGCACATTCGTGGGAACTTCTGCAACAGTGTTGGGACAAACTTTCTGAACATTATTATTTGATTTCCATTGTAGAAAGAATGCCACGAGTGTGTTTGTCTGCGGGATGGGTCAAAAATTTTGATTAAATTTTTTTCAGCAAGAATATTCCTTGATTACCTGTTTACATCTCCTCAGTCCCTGAAGTATGGTTTAAGATCTTAGAACAGGCTTGTGTAGATACATTATGATAGTGTAGGTGTATGATTAAAAAATACGCTCGATACAAACGCTCTTGGTCAAAACTCTGGGGCTATTTGACATACAGTAATATGGCACTGATGGATTAAACATAACCTAGTATCATCATCAGTAGTACCAGAGCTTAAACGCACCCTCCAAGTCAGGATCAAGCAAGCACAATGTGGTAAATTTCATCCTTATTTAGAGCAAAAAAAGAAAACAGCATTAAGTCTAAATTATGTCGCTTACACTGTTCAAGCCTCTTTAGGGATTAGACAAGATTAAATAAATGAATAAGGCTCACACATTCAGAGGGCATGTCTCAGGTAACAAGAATCCAACATACGACTGAGAGAAGTGAAATCCAGCTGGCTGGGAGGTAAGAAGCAAAGTGGGAAAGAAAAGGCAAGATAGGTGGACTGAGGGCATTAAAAGGGCATCTTCACGGATATTAGATTTGCAAACACGAAGTCAGTGCACTCCACTTGTGTAGTCTGAGAAGTTTCTAAGACTCTTAACAGTTGCAGTACACCACCCTGGACTGGAAACACCTACTGATTTCTAAAAATACATTAGGTTGGCAGTAGTGCTAAGGCATATCTAACCCTGAACCCTCTCAGATCTTTAAAGAGTTATTTTTCAAAACATGACACAGCATTGATAAGTTTCAGTGGATGTAATGAAGCTTTCTCTGTATAAGCTGAGTGCCTACATTGAAGGCTGAGGGCTGAGGGTGACTGAAGATATATCATAAATTATATATTGCAGTAGTGTGCACTTTCCATCACTAACACCTTGGTGATTTAGGCCTTCCAACAACAAACCATATACCTTTCTTTAGCACTGATAAGGGGAAATTGCTTTTAGTAGACTGCACCTACATTATTAAAATTCTGTCACAAGACCAAAACCAACCATTTCGAAAGTCAATAACATTGCTCTCTACAGCAACAGGGAAATGGTCAGGCTGACCAGGCTGAGTTGAGACATCCCATCTAACTGTCACAGCACAGAATTAGAGTCTGTTGATGCTAACTGCCTTTTCAGAATTTTACGTTACCTGCTATTGTCTACAAAATGTAGAATAATTAAAGGAAGTGCTTGGCGTATGGCTACGCACCTCTCAAACAATAAACCGTGAAACCTGTCTATATAGTTCTTTCGCAGCACGTTAACTGCTGGGTGCTACAGTTTAAATTGGTCGGGAAGTCTGTCTTTCCTCAGAATTATTTTCTCGGTGTAAAATTCTGAACAGATATTCATCATTTCCAGAGGATGTCAGACAATTATTTAGGTGATTCCCTGACATCATCAGGTCAAATTTTTCCCCGAGCAGCTCCTTGGTCCATGGCGAGGTGTCTCTGAAAGTAATGAACATAAATTCAGTTCCCGTAGATAGTTGACTTGTAGAATTACAATAAAAGCAAAAATCACTTCCAAATTGTTATCAAATTCACTGAACCCATTTATACTCCAGAGAGGACACAGTCTTTTGATTTCAGGGGCACCATGGACTATCTTCTAGCGTCCTTCTCATAGCAAACTTTGCATTGTTAGCCTCATTATTGGTAGGACTGTAAGAATTACATAACAGTCAGAATGTTGTTCATATGCTCAACACAGTATTGTGGGATCTAGGGGATTTTAAAAGGGTCTAAGACTCACTAGTCTCGATGCACTTAAGGCCTTAACCACTTTTCTTTTTGCTGAAAATGTATGAGATGGTCCTGAAAAAAAAACAAGCCCATAGGTCGTGTGTGCAGGCAGCATATTACGACCCATAGTTACGTTTTGTTTTTTTTTGTTAGGCGACCTCTAGCGGCTGTAGTAATTATGATGGGAGCAGAGGATGGAATCAGGTGAGGTAGTATATAGAGCAACAAAGTCCGTTCTGGGTGTAGGTTGAGGTGGATGTATGGGTCAACCAAACCCAGGACTTACACACAGAAGACCACTGTTTGTTTCCCGTTTCAAACTGATAGTGTTGTTTCTTTTATCCATCACCGTTCCACAACCTTAACCACGTGTTTGTTATTGTAAATATGATGAAGTTCTGTGACCATGACAACTAAGGACGAGGGACAAACGACCTAAGGTCACATAGGTACGCCCAATGCTGGTTCGCTCCTGGGTTGTATCTGAGGGTAGGAACAAACATTTAAGTTGGAAGACTTTTTTTCTTTCTTATTGTTACATTTTTCTAATCAGAGTCAATGATCTAAGGATGGAGGGTGTTGTATGCTGTGCAAACTGAAAAGCCATTTTATGTAAATTTGTGATTTTAGGTCAAGCAGTATACACAAAATGGACTTGACTTGGCACAAACCTCGGTAAGTTATTTTCAACTTCCTGAGTGACCTGGTTGGGTTTTGTTGCGCAGCTTCTGCTTCCCTTTCAAATTATTTAAAGCTCTTCAAGCTTTTTCTGTTCATAGCCTCACTGACTGCACATTCTCAGTGCAATCTGAGGTCTAGAGAATAAACAGCCACTTGAATGTGTTGTCACATTGCCACCTCAGGTTTATATTATGTTGACCTTTGGTTGTATTTTAAGACTTTATCTTTACTTTCTTGTTTTTTATGGTAATTTCGTAAGATAAAAGACATATTGCTCTCTTTAATTTAAAATGTCTTTATGTACAAGTCTTTACACTTTAGGTTTAATTTCTGCTCAATACAATGCAGGTAAAAAATAAAAGATTTTGTCACTTTAAAGACTACGTTTTGAGTGGATGTGTCAAAGCGTTGCTGTATCTGAACACAGATGACATTTGGGGTCTTTATTGATCATTGTTGTGGTTTGCTGATGATGCTTCATATTAGTTATTCCATTCTTCATATTTCACAGTTTTTTCAGGTTGTCTTCTGTCTACAGGTTCATGTATTTTCCTGCTAAGTTTGATAAACTGCTTTTGAACACCTGTCTCTGCGACTTGTCTGTCCTACATGACACACGGCCTTTGCTTTGTCGAGACATTTACCACTAAAACAATGAGCAAGCCATTCTTTTTCCTTTACCAAAGTGTAAATGTGCGTTAAAGTTTTTTGCTTTTCATGGATGAAATTAGAAATATGGCTTAAGTATTATTATTTTAATTTCATAGCGTTTTGTAGTGCATCATGAAATAAATATCTACCAGTTAATATTCCTACGTTTTTGGTTTCTTAAATTACATTGCATTTAAGTTCCCCAGTTAAGATGAAGAAATGATTAAAAATTGAAACAGACAAGGGACTGTAATACCTAAATGTTTTTGTCCTCATCTGGGTTCATCTGTCTCAAACAGCAACACTGTCTCTTAAATGTCTGCTGGCATAATTCCAAGTGGCTTTTAACCAACGAAAATCTCTTTTCCAGGGGAATGTAATATAAATGCAAAACCAATAGGAAATGCCAATAGGTGAGTCAACCATAAAAAATGTCGACTGTCTCTGGTGTCTATTAAAAATAACTCTCAAACCTTCACCACAGAAATCATCTTTTCTAATTTAGAGATTAAACATTTTAAGTCTGTTTATTTGTGGTAGATTCAAATACTGACCAATATTACATTAGTCTTAAATGGACGTTTACATTGTACTTAAAAAAAATGTAAAGTCTGACAAACCCAAAAATGTTGCGCTATAACCGTGTGGATCAGTATTCAGTTCTTGAAAGAAGGAAATAAATGAGCTGTTCTTAGCTCTATTGTTAGACAAAACACCAATTTGTTATTTATTATTATTATATTAATTATTTGGAAACTACATTAATTTGTCACTTTCCATACCCTGGCAGTGAAAATATGTGCTTCATAAAACATTCCCAAAACCCACAGTATCACCATATTTCTTGAGAAATACAAGGTACAAGGGGTGTAAGGATTCATTCTCGGCATCTATGCATGGATTATAAATTGTGTTTATGTTGATTCACCTCCTTTAATTTGCTAAAAGAAGTATGATGAATGACTCTCTCTTCAGCAATAGTCAGAGGCGCATGAAATGCTTGAATTAAACTATTATTGAATTCTTCTTGAGTATTCTTGAAGGTACATGCCACCAATTTGACATGTATGGAGGAGCTTGTCAAGTATGAGAAAATACACAAAATGATGTCATTGGGCTTTTATCGGCTTTGGCTTTTTAACAAAAAACCTTGCAGGCACGGACTTTGAAAGAGGTGGGTGTTTACCACAAAAGGGGTGACAGTTAGGAAATCTTGGTCTCTGCTGCTTCTATTTTGACCATCTGACCATATGTCTCTTGATAAGTTCCCCATTTTTATTTTTTGGTGGGGAATAACACGCAAGTAAGGTTCCTGGTCAGTCTTGAACTGGGGACATTGCTGTTTGTTGTCAGCGCCTTAAACCCAGGGGTTACCAGACTGCCCAGTCCCCCACCTTTATGGAAGTGCAATATCAGATTGTTTGACAATCCCTTTAAGATATATAATAATCAATTTCAAAAACAATAGTAGCAATGACAGCAACCAGGATTTGCCTGTGTAGAGTCATCGCCTTTATCCCTTTAGTCTTTTTTTTTTTTTTTTTTTTAAGTTTAAGACATTTCACTGTTTATCCCAATGGCTTATTTGCTTCTAATGGCAGGCAAGCTGGCAGTATTGTTTTATTCTAATTTGGCATTTGATTTATTTTTTATATTCAATACCAGAGATATTCAGTGGTTACAGTCAAGTTCCAGTGAAGCAGCACTGTTTTGTTGATATAACTTTAAATTTTCAGTGTTTGATAACTAAAATCACTCTTTCATCGAATCTTCATGACTCTAATCAAATCTCTTTTAAGTTGAGGATTGATACCTCTATACGTTGCCTCGTAAAACATCTCAGATAGAAATGCGCTCCACTCCGGTGGCTCCAGTGCCATAAACTTTTGTAAGTATAATTCAGGTTTTGGGCTGTGCAGTGGGATGAAAAGTCTGTCTTTCAATCAGCTACTGTTGTTCAGATAAATGACAAGGTCACAAATTACTGAGAGTTCACTGGTGAGTTACATGTAGGCTTAGACGTTAACATAAGGTACTGCAGCCAAATGGGGGTCTGATTAGTGCCAAGTGGGGCTGAAAAATCTGGAATGACAAAAGTTTTTATGGAGACTTTGGGTGTTTTGGGCCTTATTCAAAAAAACATCTGTGATAAGAGTTACATACCTGAGTCCCCCAATTCAAGGGTGTATCCACCTCTTTCTTTTCATTTTTTGCTTCCACTAAAACTGGGTTTTTATTTGACACAAAATAGTACAGAACTCAGTACAAAACTTTTTTTCTCATGACCTAAAGCCACATTTCAGAAGCTAGCACATCATTTTCACCTTATTTGGGAGTCTGACCTTGAAGCCATGTCTAATCGTTGCCATCTTTCAGAGCGATCTTGATGTAATGGGTGATGAGGGCGTCCTGGGTGATTGTTAATGGGCACAAGCTAGAGCGTCAGATGACAGTACAGCTTCTCCATGAGCAAGACCTTCGTTTGTCAAACAGACAGAACACAATCTGTCTGATGATCTGGCTGGTCCTGAGGCTGTCTGGAGCACAACCCCCTCACCAGCAAATCCACAAAGACACACACAGCGACGTACATCCCGTCCTCTCTGAAGAAACCAGCCCAAAGGTCGTCTGCGCAGACAGCTTACTACGACCCATAGTTCCGTTTTGTTGTTAGGTGCCCTCTAGTTGCCCTAGTAATTATATACGGATAAGTTGACAAAACACAGGACTTTGACATGGGAGACCGCTATTCCCATTTGAAACCAATACTCATCATTGTTTCTTTTATTCATGACCATTCTACAGCTTTGATTGTGTGTTTATTATTGTAAACATGACAACGGAGGTCCTCTAACGTTAACAGGTACTTATTTGAACCCAAAACACAATCTTTTTCCTAGACTTAAGCGAGTACTTTTTGTGCCTAAACCTAACCAAACCGTGACTGTTCCATCACACTCACTTTTTTAGTTTTTAGCTTCAGTTAATCAGGAAGTATCTTCCAATGGAACACTGGCCAACCTTTTGGAAAAGAGTTGCAGAGCATCTGGACCAAAATCCAATCATTAAAAATGTATTAACATTTACAGCTGCAGACTTGGGGAATATTTTTAAGGACTATTTTAAATGGCTTGTTAAAATTTATAATATCAGATTATGCACTAACTTTTGCTACTGTCTTATTAGACATTTACACCAGTCAGCCACAACATTAAAACCAGTAACTGGTTTTTTAATGTTATGGCTGTGACCCTTTATTGATGACTTTAAAGATGACTTTACTATTACTGAATCACCAGCAAAAGATATTTTTTTACAGCCTATCCCAAAGTTATTAATGACGTATAACTGACCTATACAGATTTGTAAACTAAGTATTAACCATTAAGTAGGCTGTAATTTATGACTTAAGAACCCTTTCAAGAGTGGCTTATTAGAAAGTGGTTTAATTAAAAATGACTGTTGTCAGATACAGATTTTTTAAACACTCAAATATCAATATTGGTATCAGTGTCAAATATACAGTATTGCTCAGGCTCTACAATATGCATGCATATGTGTGTCTCCATCACTTGAAGATCCTGAAATCCTTCACACCAGCTTGACTACACGGTCTGTCTGACATTCCTCCTTACTCAGCTTTATGTTCATCAAATCAGTGGGACAAAGTACATATACCATGTACCATGTCCTGCATTATAAGCTTTGGCTGGTTTAGGCTTTATGATGTAGTATATACTATTGCTGTTAGTGGGGTTTGTGTGTGAGTCTGATCTAGTTGACTCTGTTCCTACCTTCCTGTTATGTTTATGTGATTAAGGTGACAGTCAGAGAGCACGGTTCAAAAACACCAGTCACACTGCTCCAGGGAACGCGCTAGTAAGTATGCTACTGAAAAGTTGTTGCTACGTTACCGCTGAAAAAACAGTAGGTGGGTGACAAGAAACTGACAGAGTTAAATTTCAGGAGGTGCATGTTTTCTTAAAGCCATTTTCAGCATGAATGCATTACTTCTCTTAGACCTGTAGTGAGAGTAAGAATTACTGAGTAATGTCAGGAAGTAGGTAGACGTAGGGTATAGTTAAGTGGTTCTCAATCTGGGGGTGTGGTGGATATAAGGGACCAGGCTGGTTTATGGGGTAAGAAAAGAATATTTGTATTATACAGTTAATCATAAACATTTCCATTTTTAGCCATGATAGTGCCATGGCTCCAGGGATGGCAATGTCAATCAGTCGGTCTTTTGTCCAGACTGAAATATCTCAACAGCTATTGATATTGATTGCATTAACATTTTTTGCAGAAATTCAGGGTGCCCAGAGGATGAATCCATTTTACTTACTTTGGGGATCCCCTGACATTTTCTCTTGCGCCATCGACAGGTCAAATTTTTCACGTATATCTCCATATCAATTAGATGGATTGGCACAAATGTTTGTGCAGGCATTCATGGTCACCAGGCAATATATTTTAACAACTTTACTGTTCACCGACTTTTCATCTTTGTCCAATACTTTGGTTTACGACCAAATACCTGCAAAGCTGATGATGTTCTCATCAGCCTCAGCTGTACTTTCACCTGGGGTTATTAGCAACTGTTACAGAACAGCATTGTCACTATGAGCACATTAGCATGGTGATGTTAGTATTTAGCTCAAAGCACCTCTGTGTCAAATTACAGTCTCACAGAGCTGCTAGCAGACATGTAAGCTCTATCCTCTTTTACCAGAATTCCATGTTTTGGTCTTGTGAAAGACTCAATAATTTTGGTCTCAAAGCCCTGTCTCATAGTTCACTAAAGAAAATAACTTGGCAGAGGGAAATTGTTCTTTGGTTGAACTGTTGAACACACGCTGGCCTCATTTTAAGGGCTCATAATGGTCCAGAACTACTGGCTGTCTGTAGCTGTGCCTGGTAATAAGAGAGAGTGGGGAGGGACGTACCGCATGGTAATAACATAATAACAAATCCACACTCAACCCTGTGACATTTACATAAGAGTATTTAGTTAGTTGAGGGTGTAAATGTCTGAGGGTGTAGCCGGATCTCTACAGTCATCAACTGTTAATATTTTATTCTTTTTACATCTGATATGAGATGCTCTCCGGAGTCATATCTTCAACTTAAAGTACATTGCGTAATAGAGAAAACCTGTGTACAGGCTTATGTGTGTATCTGTCTTTGTGTCTCTGAGAAAGAAGAGAGAGAAGGCAAGATACAGGGAAAGAGACAGATCAGATAGGAACTGGACAGACAGCAAAAGAGCTGAGATGGAAGACTGATCTTATCGCTGCAGTGATGTTACACTGAGAGGATTAGAATTTGAATCCTGGCTCAAGTCCACAGCTCAGAAATTAAGGAGGCAGACACTATAATGGCAAAGGGAAATTATACAGTATATTGTGGGAAAAAAGTGCAAGAAAAAATGTTTAATCCTAGACATTTTAAATAAGTCTTTCCTCTGGGTTAATGATGCTACACATTGTTCACAGTAAGATATTGAGAAGTGGCTGTGTTAAGATATAATCTTCCTTTTAAAGAACAAAAAGGAAACACACTGTATATACAGCCCCCTCCTGGATTGCAGCAAATTGGATGCTCTGTTGTGAAGATCACCAGTAGTCTGGCTGCTCTATCTATTCTTATGGATGATTGACAGCAAATCTATGGGAGCATGTGCGGTGAGCCTACGAGATCTTTTTTTTTCCAAGGCAAAAAATAAATAATGAAAAAAACTAGACTAGATTTTATATTCAGAATGTGTGAGCACTGCAGGCAGACTGGCCGACTGAACAAATGTAAACTCTCTCTCCACCTGTTTCATTTCTTTCCCTCGACTGTTCCCACATTAAATTTCTGTCACCTCGGTCAATTTTCAGTCTCTGAAGTATGGCATCGTTATACTTAGGGGCATATTAACCCACAGACATTAAAGTTAGTCACACTAGATAATCAGCAGGTCTGAAACTCAATTTCAGAGTATATTTCAAAGAATCAAGTTGAACCCAGGACATTTATTAACAGTTAATGAAAGTAATAATGTTTCAACATTTTTAAGACCAACAATCTTTAAACATTCACTTAATGTAAACACTTGAAGTGACATGGCAGTCTCATAATCGTGTAGCTTGCACATCATTTTGTGAAATAAAATAATTCAATTTAATTCTATTTACAGTTTGACGTGTACCAGTCGAGAACATACACAGATAGCAAGAATAATTGAGGAACATCACTGGGTATGTTTGGTATTTCATCAGAGGTTAAGGGTTCAGCTTCATTGTTATTATACAATACAGGATTATACAAGGAAGTGGAACTGAAATTTTACAAACAAGACGGAAAAATTAAATTACAATTGAATAAAAAAAATAAGTTAAACAGAAATGGAGCAGGTCAAAATAAGAAAAACACTACAGTTAAAATTGCACTAAAAATAGCACCTTTCAACAAAAAGGCAGTGCAACATGCTTTACTAAGACCTAATGTCTTGACATAATATGTACACTATGACTGTGATAAAGTCGTATTGTAAATAAATGGGGCAGTCGTAGGAGTGGGGTAGGTAGTACAGTAGTAGTACTGCAGCGGAAATGTGGCCCTGAGCTGTGACCAGGTTCTGAATAGAGAGAAGATGTTTGCTGGGGGAGCATGTGGAATGACATGTGGGTCCTCATCACAGAGAATAATTGCTCACACAGCAACAGTAGGCTCTTCCAGATAAAGTGTGCTGGTGGCCTGAAGGCGGAGCAGGGGCATCCTATTAGGCAAATTCTCTCCACACCAGAGAGGCAAACTTGGCTCTCTGCATGCTGTTGCAGTGAAATTTATTCAGTCCTATCTGCCAGTCTCCTGGCACTCTCTCCACATCAGCTGCAAGTGGATTTGTATAGTAAAAATTTCAAAACTGATTTTCTGAGTTTCAGGGTCACCTTCTGTATATTGGCTTTGATGCGTATGTGCAGAGATCTCCTCTTAAAAAAGTACAGGTGGTGCACACATTTGGCGCTGATTGACATGTTAGAGTACCAGTGTTTGCATTACATTTTTTTGTCCATTAATTCAGTTTTGTTTGGAGGGTTTTCTCTTTTTGCATCCTCTGCTGTTTCACAGTCAAGTGCTGGTGTACTCTGCATAGTGGTGCTTTTACTCAAGAACGTGGTAATGGCTTTCTACTCCGCAAATCTGGAATTTCTCATCACATAAACCCCTTTCACGTGTAGAAACTGCTGCATTGTCATGTCAGTGTTTAAAGCAGCATCAGCGGTGTCTACGGTTCACACTATTAATTACAATCCAAAAAATGCTCACACATGATATCACAATCGCAGAAAGCTGAGTCAAACGCGCACCTTTTAAATATGGAAGGGTCACATGACCTTTACTGGTATTACACGTTCACAAGGATCTGATTGTGTTTAATGAAATGTTAATGAAACAATGGTCGCTACAAAAGGGATTCTGGGAAACTAAAGGCTGCTAAAGATATACTGGTTGTATCAAATAGCTGCATTTTTTGGCTGAATTTGGAGCAGTCTTTGAAATGGGACAGGCCATGTCGGCCTGACATACTGTATACCGTCTAGAAATGTGGACTTCAGAGAATCCAGCTTCTGAACTGGGGCACAGAAGAGACTAATGAGTGTGAATTGGAGGTAGAAAAAGGGGAAGGAACAGGAGATGCTTTTTAATTAATGTGAGTTATTAATCTCATCCTGGCTCCTCTCAGAGTCTGTCCACATTTTTGAAAAAGACTAACTCAACTGGTTTTCAAATTCCAGCCTCTTCTGGGCCAAACAAATGTTTCCATGAACAAGTCACACATTGAAATGTGCCTTTGAAATTTATTGGCTATATAAAAGAACAATATATACTGTATGGCAGCTGTTACCATCTGGTTGCCTGATATGGGAATCTTTTTGTTGACATAGTGGAATTAAAAAGGAAGGATCTTGAGGATCTCGCCATTACCTTAAGGTGCCAAATGTGATTTCTTCAGAAGACGTTTTTTAATATCTGGCGGAACTTCTATCACAACTTTGACATTTTAGGTTCCTCGTCAGCTCAAATTAAAAGATCTATAACGAATATGTTGAACAATTTTAATAACAACTGGGACATCCAGAGGTCAAGAGCACTAGAGGTCAGTTAAAAGGGGGAATGCTTAGTGATAAAACGATTCAGAAATTACTCCTAAACCTTAGCTTTAAAATTGGGAACTGTTATTGGGAGTTGTTCTTAAATCGGTTGGTTAGTTAGCAGTTATCCTTGAAACAACCCCAGGCCTTGAGCGAGGAGACTGCTGGATCATCTTGTCCAGTAAATCAGCTGTAGCTCCACCTCTTACTCTATAAAAATACAGAAAACTTGTTTAAGATTTCAGACTGAAACTGCATCTGTGAAAAGGGCTCATGGGATTACTTTCCTTCATCACAAATGACAAGCTCAAGCTCAGACAAGTAGGTTGCAATATGCCAGCTCACAGGTCTTGTTTTACAGGGTTGGAAGAGCTGAAGACAGTGTCTTTATCGGGCAATAGTGCAACAGGGAGTTGTACTCACACGAGCTGCAACCGCAGCAGAGCCAGTCAGAATGAACAAACAACACAGATTCATGGACCACAAAATAAAGCAACATTTATTTTGGGCTGGATGCAGATGGCGTGCCACAAATTCAGATTTACCAAATGGGAGCATGATTTTGTTGGAACTACAGTGGGGTTCAAAAGTCTGAGACCACTTTCCCATCTGTATGTGTGACAATGCAGAATTTACCATTCTAATCATGAGTTACAAAATAGGGGTGAAATAGGTTTTTAGGTTTCCACAAAGTCAATCTTATTTATTGTAAATGCAGCTGATTATAGCTCTACATTTGCATGATAGCACAGATTACAGTCTTGGTTATGTAAATTGTCGTTTTTTTTGCTTTAGGGAAGGGCTGTTCATACTGACTGTGCTATTCCCAAAAGAAAAAGTTATGTGAGTTGAAAATTGAAATAAAGTACTTAATTAAAATACTTAATAGTATATTATAATATTTTCTCACAGAATGTATTTTAATAAACATGCTGAGGGCAAATGTTAGATCAATGTAAATGTTTACACACATTGCTTGATTTTAATTGTGATTCAGACTGTGTTGTTTTGTGACTGTAAAGGCATTTTTAAAGAAAATGTACAATTATTATTGCTCATATAATTTCATGCAGTTGCTGCTGTTGATGAAAAGTGAGCCGGATGTTTTGAAGTTTTGGGGTCACTAACAAAATCATGGGGAGTGTCTTCAAGACCCCCATATATCAAAATTAACTATTTGTATGGACTAAATAATAAAGGCAAAACCCTCAATACGCTAGTCAGATTATTAATACCTTCCGACTTCCCTACCCTGTTTTCTCCAAGCCTATACATTCCTACTGATGACATAAAGGTTTAAAAACAGGTCATGAATATAATAATTTCAGAAAGAATTTTTAAAACAGATGGGCACTTCAGTTTTTAACATTACATTACTCAAACAGGAAAAATAGTAAATTTGATGGGGACTGTTTTCAACTGCAGATTTGGTGCACCAGAAAGTATTTACAGCAGGGGGGCTGTGTACGCGGGATTGACTCAAAATACTGGCCATGTCCATTGTAATTACGGAACATGTAACCCTGTGCAACAGTTTGGCTCACTGATGTGTTTTTAATAGTTTTTGGACAACATTAGAGGTCTGTGGCGCAGAGGAATTCATTGTATCAGGCTTTGGCTACGTAGACAATACTTGTTAGTGGGATCAATTTTTTTGACAATTTTGGTCTTCTCAAGGGATTTTTTGACACTAATTAAAAAAATCGATTATCACCTTACTTATCCTTTACTGGCCGCTACAGCAAAATCATGAATTAATGGATTGTGAAATTCTTGAAATGAAATAAAAATGCAGTAATAAAATGCATAATGCTGCATTATCACATCATGGCATAATAGAAATTGCAATATGATGATATATTGAATTACGTTGTGTGTAACTTAATCAGTAGGAAAATATTAAAGAAACTCTGCGATATTGCAGTTTGATTGTAAAACTCACATCTTTTCCACACCATGCTTACTGTGTCTGTTCCCACTGCGTTTCAGGCAGGCATTTCTTTTTGTATTTCCTACAGTCCACCACTTTATGAGAATTTTAACCTCTTCCTAAAAACCCAGCTTTCATCTTCTCTCCTACTCTTCAACATTTCTGTGCGAGTCATAATGACTCTTCAGCTGTGTCCATTCACCCATAGCCTGCCTTGTCACACACAGTAAACCTCTGGATCCTCCTCATTATAGACAGCAGATCACAGTTCTTACAGAAACACACTTTGATGACTCTGCCTGCAGACTGTTAAGATGTTTTGCCTGGATAAACGCACTTGCCAGTCAAGTGTAGTAAGTTTGGAGTCTGTGATGGATGTGTTGTATTATGCCCCCCTGAGACAACAAACAACAGCCTGTTTGCTGTAGTTCACATGTGCTGAAACAAAATACATGGTGCTTCTGTGTTAACCGCACTGTAGAGATAAACTTATGAGTGATTGTTTTGGGCAAGGTTTCTGTCTTTGCTTGATCCCAGCATCCCATACATCTCTCTCGATAGAGGCAAATGTTGTGTATTGAAATGAAAAAATACAGTTTAAACTGGAAAGCCACCAGTGTTTGGGATGCCCATCCCCTGTGGGGCTTGGCTTGGGTAAGAATCAGACGACAGAGCAAATGCTTTTGACGTTTCAGTTGAATGAGTTGCAGGGTTACAGAGTCACAAAGATTGTTTGGCAGGAGTGTAACCAAGTCTGCTGGCATCCATTAGGGAATGTATGGTTTCCTGAAAAAGATGGGAAACAAATGTCAGGTGAAATGGAAACTCAACTCACACTAAACAGTATGAATGCAAGAGGGATTTGTCTCATCCGTGCCTCATTCACAAACGTGAAAAATACTTAAGTGCAATCCTGTTTTTCAACTGGAGCAACGGTGCATGACACACTCTGGCCATGTCGCACTGTAACGTAAACTGTGACTCCACTACACATTCACAGTAAGAAATTTTACACCTCACCCACACTGTTGTCACTTTCATATCTCTTATGCCCTTTAGTTCAGCTCCGTTTTGTGTTCAACGTGACGTTTTAAGCAATAGGAGTAATTATGAACTCATCAGACAGATGTGTTTGTCATTTAACAAGCCCTTGAAATTAAATGACAAAATATGACGTTCGTCCAAACCGTCTAGAACGACATATACAGTAGCAGCATTTTCTGATCTGCAGACACCCCTACTAGTGGGATAACTTAATTTTTCTGTGCCCTCCAAAACCATTACAAATAACTGTTGAAAATTAAATCATTTTTATGATGTGGCAACACTATGGTTTAGGTTTGGTTAGGTTTAGGCACACAAATTACTTTGTTAGGGTTTGGTAAAGATCATGGTTTGGGTTAAAATATTGCTTTGCTAACGTAACGGGACCTTTGTCATCATGGTTACAATAATAAACACATAGTTAACATGTTGACTGTGTGTTTGAAACAAGAAACAAACAGAGGTCTCTTATGTTAAAGTCTGATGTTTTGTTGACGCGCCCATCCACCATGACATCCTCTATAATCTAATATAATAAAATCTAACATCTGACTTCCTCCTTTGCTCCCATCATCATTACTATGGCCACTAGAAGGCTGTGTCACTTGAACATAAACATATGTTGCTTTGGGGCACTTACTGAAATGACTGATGCTGTTGTTCTTCTCGGGAGAACAGTCTTTTTCTTTGCTTATTGATTGGACAGTTTTGATGACTGCCATCACTACATGGAAAAAAGATAATTCCTGTGACTGACAACAAGTCATCCTTTACTTTATTGCACCTTATGTACTACTGCAACTTTCCAGGTGTCACAAAGAACTCATAGAGAAATAATTGATCATGAGCATTATTCAAGACTGTAACAGGACACCATATGTCATGAGTAAACAGGTAAAAAACAGAAAGAGGCATCCGTAAGATTTAACAGTAGTTTCGTTTTTAGAATTAGATAATAGGTCATATGCTATCACAAAATATTGATGGTGGTTTGCTTTGTTTTCACCATATAATCAAACTTTACCAGAGTTTGTCTGAAACCAGAGGGACCAACCTTTTTAAGTGGTTTCTGCCTTGTTGTTTGGTGGTTGCCAGTGTTTGAATGACTGCTTTCACACTAGTATATATTAACCAAGCCAAACGGGCAAATAAACCCTTTGTAATTTTGTTCTATCTGCTGGTCTTTGTTTTTTCCAGTCCATTAATTTTATTCAGTCTATTCTGTTTTCTTGGTTTTGGAGCAGATCAGAGAACAAGACTAAGTCAGAACTTAATATGTGGCTGGACAGCCCTTTATCTGTTTGCTTCTCTCCTACTCTCTGACCTCACATATACAGTAATTTAATACCGCCGAAATCCTAATAAAGGTGTTCTCATTGACATGTTTTTCTGTTTCTGTTGTCAGACAATGGAACAAGTATGAAATAGTGACTTTAACGTGGCCTTTAAGACTACATATTAACCAGCAGTCACCTCCAAGCCATTTCCCAGCTGCTGCGCTGAACTGCTAAAATCCTGATTTTATAACCGTGACCTCGTCTGGCAAAATCACCACACACATAAGTTAAAGTCAACGGCTGGGCTGTGATTTTGTCTATATTTACCATTAAAATCTCTTTATATTATCAGAGAGAAAGTTAGAAGCTCATTCACTTCTGTGTCAGCTGCCATGCGGTCAATTGAATGAGACGCATACAGAGGTGTGCCTGTGGAGGTACTGACCAACCTCGCACTCGAAGGGTAACACTGATGACTGAGGTTTGTCCAAAAAGTTGCTAGATTTGTCACTTGATGCTTTTGTGAAGAAAGGTGAATCTGTGTGAAAAGTCAGTAAATCTCTTCACAAAGGCTCTAAGCTCGCAACACTGCCTGTAATTGCCCCCCTGATGACACAATAGAAACTGTTTCCAGCAATTCATTTTAAAAGAGCAGCGACCAGTGGTGTAACTTCAGCACTTAGACACGCGGCATTCGGCTGACCAAAGGTGTAACTTTATAACTCAGTCAGTCAATCAGTCAGTCACAGTGATTCGTGTTTATAGGGCTGGCCCCGCTGTCGCGGTCCAGCCAAACAGTTAGGTCCCTTTCTAATGTTAAGAGCAGGAAAGAAACAAAACCTTTTGTTGCACAGGAATTAAAAAAAAGGGCTAGTGACCTGGTTTGGCAAAGAGGTGCAAGCTACCCCCCTTCACTACATATACTATGAGTCTGGACTGACATGGATGTAAACTGCAACTTGACTGGTTAGCAGAGGCATACAACAGTGAGGCGGTAATTCTAGTTCGACTATAAATGTAGTAATTTTCCAAAACTTTTTCATTGTGTAGACCCTTAGGTCTATAATGTTAGTGTCAGGTGAAGGGATCATTAATTGCATGACGTCCACATTTCAACCCCCCCTTGACTGACGCATTTATTTTGATTATCCAAAGGGAAAGTGATTTTTGTAACCTGTAAAAACGTAATGCCTCAGGTGGTACTTTGGGGGAACACACTGGAAAGATTGAGATACCCCCCACCCCCCAACCCCACTTTCAACAAAACTGAACTCTGCCGAGAGTCAGGTGGTTTCATTTGAGACAAACATGCACCTGCTGGGAATTCAAGATTCAGATGGCTGGCTATCTACTCTACCTGCCACTGTTCTCAAAGCTTCCTCCCTCTTCTCCATTCCTGCCATTGATACCGAGTCATTAAGGGGGTAAATAATGTAATCTTCTGAGTTAATGACCTATACCCATATTTTCTTGGTGTCTCACTCCATGCAACAAATAGTCCAAAAACAGATGCCTGAAGTAATGCTTTGATACAGTCGTAGTCTTTTAAAGAGACATGCTTTTCTCTTGAATTCCCCTTTGGGTTTCTTTATAATTGAATACACATGGTCCTCCCACTGGTCGCCATTCTTCAGGCAGTGCGTCTGTTGTGCCAGTCAGGGGTCACCTCCCTTGGTGGCGGCCTTCTACATGTTTTGCCAACCTACAGCAGGTAATGCTCCTCCAGAGGTCTCCAGTGACTAATGGTGCTTATTCTCTGTGTCGTGCCGGCGTCAACACCCGGGGCTGAGTGAACTGAGCACAAACAGATAAGCACAGCAGGTGGAAGAGAGAAGACGCAAAGAGAGTAAGGGGCACATTTGACAGAGGAAAATCTTGGTGCCCACAGGAGAAGAGAGCATGGACTAAATCAGGAGGGCAGTGAGGGGGAGTGTTGGAGAGAGAGCCAGAGAAAGAAGGTGAGACTGTGTGAGCCTCACCTTAAAGGATAATTACAGTTTATTATAACTTGGCCTATATTCATAATTTTGGCTACCCTTCCTATCAGTGATACTAACAGTGCACTCACCAAATTAGGCGGCTTTTAAATAACTAGTTTGAGATTTTTAACTGTCTCTCAAAGAGAGAGAACTAAAATATCTGTCCGTAAAGGTAGGGAAATATCTGGTGCTTTAGCTTGAAAGCCTTTCGACTTTATTCACTAGCTAGTTTTGCAAACTTTGTCTGAAATTTGGTATCTCAGATGTAGCATACAGTGATTTATTTGAAGAAAAAACTGAAAGAAAAGCAAAAGCAGTTTATGAGGGCTAGTTTTCAGATGAACAGTTCTAATCATTTGAGTTATAAATTATATAATTACCACATGATTGAAAATAATGGCAGGTTGAAAGAGTAACTGCAAGTAGCAAGATGGAAGACAACAATAGCAATTAATAAGAGAATATTAAGAGTGGCACAACACTTCTGCCTGTAATTAAATATGAAACAGTCTCAGCCTTACATTTAATGACTAAATGATCTCAGCCTTTGTATGCTGTCACTCCAAAATACATGGATAGACCGAGAGAGAGAGAGAGAGAGAGCGTCTGAGTGATGGCAGCAGTACTGCAAGAGTCTCTTGTTTACACTTGAAGCCATGGGAGGTACCCAGTATGATACCAAACAGAGCACAGTAGGTGCTGAATCTGGAGGTAATCCACATTTATGAACCTTCCATGACCTGACATTCATCATACACTGTCATAGCATGTACTGTTCAAAGACAGGGTATCAACATACCATGATTGTTTTTTCCAAAAGAAGACAAGTAGCACCATCAAGCTCAGAGCTGAGACACAGTACATGGACTAATAAGGAAAAGTTTGGAAATACACATTTCAGCTGTCATAAAAATACAAATAAGCTTTTCTCTAATGTGATTGTGGTTTTGAAACTGTGTTTAAACTATTATTTTAGTTAAAGCTCATTCTTTACCTTAGAAATAGTAGAATGACAAACACAAACAATCACAACTCAAGATGCACTTTCTACCCTTTTCCAGAGCTTTTAAATGTATCACACCGTCTTCATCAGCAGATGGAGTTTACTTCATGAAGCCTTATTTTTAAACCAATACAAAAGAAGAATCCTTAAAGAGCTAAAATGGGCTAAAATCATACCAGCCATAGAGCTTGCATGTCAACAGATCCATCTCCATGACAACTGAACAAACTCCATCCGCTGATGCTGAAACAAGAAATGATGAGAGTGATGTGTGACATCAGAGTCAATCTCTAGACAAAACAAGTAAAATCTATGCTAAAATTGTCATTCATAAAGATTTATCAGTTAGAAGCCAAAACACTGACAAAGATAGATATCAAAAGCCACGTCAAATAGTTCAAAATTTTCAAAAAAAAAAAAAAAAAAACTAAAGTATTCACTTTGATGCTGAGAGTTTCTCTCCAATGGGTGAGAGATTTGAATATATTTTAGATTCTCTGCAAACAGAGTGAAGGTTTTTAGGTGATCATGACAATCAACTTTATCTGTAACATACATGGAAAACCAGTTAATGTTTTTTCTAAATACTTCAAACAATTACCGAGCACCTTAGTTTATCAGTCTTTCAAATATCAAATATTTCAGTTTCATCATCGATTATTTCTATAATCACTTCATTTTGTGGGACGGGTCACAATGGGCGGTGGATTTTGGAGTGTATGAGCTCATCTTGTTGGCAAATATCTTGTCTTCAAGTGAGAAAATCGAGATCAAACAGATTCCTGTTGGTGCGCAGCAACTGAAGTAGTACGAGTGTTGTATCGGACCACCATAGTAAAGTGAGAGCTGAAACCCAGAGCAGTGTTCAATCTGCGAATGAGACCCTAAATTAGGTTTCTCTTTAGGGTTGTTGGCATCTCTCTATGTGACAGGAGAAATGCTCCTGAAAACATTTGTGCAATCAACTTCGTGTTTAGATTCAGAGAGGACATTTCTGGGGTTATATAGATTCAGGCACCAGGCATTCTTGCAGTTGACTTAGTAGTTATTGTACATATTTACTACAAAAACCGAATGATGAAATAGGAAAACAAACATGCTGCTAAACTCCATTTGTTCCAGCTTAGCCCAACCTGTTCACCTGGTGTACAGATCTCACTTTAACCTGTGGGTGGAGGACCAATGGGGATGGATGCTCTCAATGGCGCTGAACTGTAGCCCTACCGAAATAAAATCCTTCCAGAAACGTTGTAACAATGGGTAAACATAGCTGACAGAGTGTTGTATGACATAAAGTCAGTGGTTGAGTGCTGTAAGATAACTGGTCAACAGCCATAATGGTTTAACTAGGGCCCATTTTCTACCTGGTATAGAGATGCAATCTGTAGCTGGATATGCTATCTGGATCATTTCATCTTATCTTTACATTTACACCTGATATTAATAAGTCATGTCATTATTTCAATTCCGCTCACACAGCTATTAGATCCCAACATACAAATACGGTGGGCGAAGCTGAGGAACATCTCAACAAACCAGCGAGTACCAGTTCCAGGGAAGCGATGTTTCAGTATAGAACCTACTTATTTTTCCTTTTGTGCAGAAGAGGTTTTCTTTAGCTCTTTGCTAGGTAGCTTGAGAAAACAAAAAAGAGGAAGAATTATCTTGCAACTTGTTGGGTAGATTTTTCTCTTAACAGTGTGGTCAAACTGTACGAATTTACTTCCAGCTGAAATCTGATCACAGAAGGAGCCAGGCCATCTCCAGATGTGGTCTGGCTGATCTGATAGCATTCTGATTGCAATGTACTACACCCTGAATTAACATGCAAGCTTGCATGTTAATAACAGGTGTAAATGGGGTCTACTTAACAACAGTAACAACCAACACATGAAATTAAGTTCAAACTACCTCTCAAACTCACTTTTCTCAGTAGAATGGTTCCAGAAAAGAAACTGATTGGGCAGACTGGGCAGGTGATAGCAATTTGTCAGTTATTATTTCGAAGCTATAATCTTTAGGATTGGTTGATTTGGCAACACTTGTGGTTACTGGTTTTCACAATGCAGGTCCAAGAACACCTGCTGATCTACCAGGAACAATGAAAACTAGTAATGCAAAATACAAAAATAACATAATTGCAGGATTTTATTGCTTGTTTGTCAATATCAATTATGATTTGTTTTGTTAAACTCTGGTATTACCAAAGTCCTTATAGGCAAGTCTCGCCACTCGGCAGCCATCTTGGCAATGCCCCCGTGCAGTTATTTCGGGGTAACAAGACCGGGCCTCTACCTAAGTAAATGGGGACAGAGCCATAACTGAAATCGCAATGGTCACCGGAACTTAAAAACTATATGTATAGAATCACCATTCAAATTAGATAAAAAACGCTTTAAAAATTTGGTGACTCTGCCCACAAATAAGGTATAAAATGCTTTTTCCCCCACAGGTTCTACTGCGCATTTGCGAGATGGCGGGATATGTGTCATATAACCGCCATCTTTGGCGCTACGGACTTTTCTATTTAAAATGGTTTAAGTGGTTTGTCTCTTCTCTTATAACGTATCTGGTATAACATAGTTTACCTATACTGGGCCAGTTTTGTGAAAAAAAATCACTTTTCTAGTGGGTTAGTGACTGAAATCATGAAGTCCCCTTGCTGACAACACCCACCAAGTGAAAAACTGTCAGACTTGTGTGTCAACAGCCGGAGGTTTAGCAGTTCAAAAAAGTCTGAAAGGAGCCATTCTTCTTTACAGCTGGTTGTGTTCCCTCCGGCTGTCTTTTGGTTTTTCTGTATGTGTTGCTCTAAATTGACAAGGAAACACTGGTAAGGCTGAGACTTATCTGTTAAGCATTTAAACGCTTTTGAAAGCGAAGTTACCACAACGCAGCCTCTGCTGCCAGACTGAAAGGCTCAGAGCAATAGGTGGGGGGAAAAATTCAACTGTGTGATCTTAATTGTCACCATATTCACTATCTAAAATCTGATAATTTATCAAACAGGTGAAAAGACTTCAACAAATTTTGGTGAAGCTGGTGGGTAAAAAGAAGCTGACACTTTAATAATTGGAGAAATTCAAACCACTAAATGCAAGGATACAAGCCTCTGCATAAATGTAAACTGGATGATACTCCAGGAGAAATAGAAGGGTAGATTCAACTGCCTTGCAGTTACTTTTTTTGTGAAAGAATGTCAAAGAATTACGAGAAATCCCTTTCTAGACCTCTCTCCTAATATTCATTGTACATGTCATAGGCCTCATGCAGTGTATTTTTTAACTTTTCTCAAAAACAAAATGAACAGTTAGCATGGATTTTTTTCTATTTAAGTATTGTTGGAGAATTTATATAAAGTTGACAGTAGTGAGAGATAACAGGAAAAGTGAGGGGAGAGAGAGAGATGGGGAATAATGTGCAACAAAACAGGGAGCCTCCAACTTAGCTTTGTTTGAATCCAACACAGTTGTGGCAGATGATGATAGGTATGTTAGAAATGTTTGTTTAAGGAGCCAGCACCTTTTGGGTATAACCATCACAATTTGCAACCTTAAACAGCTTTCTGAAGACATAGAAAAGCGGTGTTACCAGAGAATAAGTGTATAGAACTTGATTTAAAAGGTGCATAATACATCTGAAGCTGATGACAAAGGGAGATTGTGAGGGAAGAGAGTGAATAAGGAAGAATAAGTTGTTTTAGCTAATCCACTCCCTCTATTTATTAGCCCCAACAAATTTATAAATTTTGACGGAGAACGGGCAGGGATGAAAAGAGAAATGGAGGAATAAAGGAGAAAATTTGCAGCCAGATACATTTTTCAGGCAGAGGGACTCAGAAAAAGATGGACTGTATTGCAGAGAAAAAGGATGTAGCAGTTATGAGCTCACTGTTTGCCGACATTGTTTTGCCAGCGTGCCAATGCATTTTGAATTACTTTGTAGACAAGGGGGCAGACAACTGAATGAACTGCATAGTTGAGAGGCAGTAATTGAAAGAAATAGAGATGAGGAATAGAAGGCTCTGGAAGAAGTTTTCATCCGTCAACATGGGAACAAAGTTGCTGAAGGATTTATGCAATAGAAGTGGGAAAACGGAAGCTGGTAATTGCATGGCTTCTGGCCCCATGATATTATCTCTTCCTGACATGTGCGCATCTCCTATTGATAAATGCAGGGAACATGAGCATGAAGCAATTTCTGTGCCTCTATGTCTTTTCCCCCTCACTCTTGTTTCATTTCTCTTTGTGTCTTATTGATGACAGATGCCAGATGACATAGATGAATGGAGAAAGGACAGAAAGAAGGAAGGAAGGCACCTTGCAAAGCATTGCTTCCAATTATACCCTTATATTCCCCTAAAAGTGGGAGTTTTGTAATACTTCAACAATTACAACAGTGAACTAGACTTTAAACCTCAGGAGGGCAAGAGTTACATTAAATGCACTAATACCCTCCTCTCTATGTGTCTCTCTCTCTCTCTTCTGTCTTTGTCTCTCTCCCTCAGGCTCAGTGTCTCTCAGTGTATTCCTGGTGTCTGTTGCGTTCGTAGTATGTGCCATTTGGCTGGTAGCTCTATGTGGCGTCTGCACCTGGTGTCAACGTAAACTGGTAAGTTACTGTGCTTATTTTTCACACACTCCCATATTAATTTGAACTGTGTCCTCTGTGAACCGCAACATTTTGGGGGAATTTTTTTTGTGACCAAGTTTGTATTAAAAGGTTTCTGTTTTAGGGAATGGGCAAGCACAGAAACATTTTAACATTTCATCACAGCTGCGCAGAATAAAGATTAGAAAAAAAACCAGACCAAAAGTAATAGCAGGTGACACAGATGATCATGCAGTTCTTTTAGATGGGATATTAGTAAAGGTGATCGTGTAATGTTGATTGTTTTCTTTGTTGTTTGAATTCTGCTTGTGACAAAGGCAAAATTAGTATTTAGTAACACTCATTAAATTTACATCGTTTACTGTCAAGTAATCAGGTTAGAACTAAATATTAGAGCTCACTATCCTCAATGTTGTCCATGCACAAATGTTTTTGTACACTTTTAGTACATTAAAATGTTCATGTTTGACATGATATCTTATAATAAGTTATATTGCTAATTAATCATTAACAAATAATCATTAAGTTATTGTTTTTTATTGGACAATAGGTAGTAAATAAAACAAGTTCTGTCCTCTATGCAGCTTGAATGAGTTTCACATCTTTTTAGCCATCTGTTATCTCTGGATTTTGGACTGTTCATCAGGCAAAACAAGACATTTAAAGACATCGGCTTGAGTTTTAGGGAATTATAATAGCCATTTTTTTGCATAAACCTAATAATTAAGCAAACAATTAATTGAATAATCAAGACATTAACTGTCTCCTTGATTAGTTTATAATGAATATAATAGTCAGTTGTATCCCCATACCAAAACACTGCTTTTTTTGAAACCTTATTTTAAACAAGACTGGGTAAAAACCTAATATATGGCTGGGCAGCATAGGGTCGATGTGCTAAATTGCGGAAGTGGTTGAAAACTGTTGTGGAACCTCTGTAAACCACTGTAATGTAGCTAAAGCCGGCTCCAAAAGTCGCTAAAAGTCGGTCCATGACATCATATGGTAATTAGCATATTCATGACGTCATCACGTCGTATTTGTTTTCTGCCTAGTGACATCTGGTTTCAGCTCTCTATCTGTTTGCTTCTCTCCTACTCTCTATTCTCACATATGCAGTATTTTAATACAGCCAAATTCCCAATAAAGCTGTTCTCATTTACATGTTTTTTTTGTTTCTCTTGTCAGACAACAGAACAAGTATGAAATAGTGACTGAAACTGCTAAAATCCTAATTTTATAACCACCACGTCGTCTGACAAAATCACTATACACATAAGTTGAAGACAAAAGCTGTGCTGTGATTTTGGCTATATTTTCTTGTAAAATGATCACTCACACTTGACAGGTGTGTCTGCGAAGGGACAATACTAGCGACTCTCTTCTATGGAAAGTTGCTAAGGTTTGTCCAAAAAGTTGCTAGATTTGTCACTAGGTGCTTTAGAGGAAAAAAGTTGTGAAAGGGGTATGAAAAGTCAGTAAATATAGCGACAAAGGCACAAAGTTGGCAACACTGCCTGTAAACACCCCCAATTTTTTTTAAAAGCGCACCAGCCAATGGGGAATCTCCAACAGTCGGCTGTCAGACCAATGGTTTAACTTTATCAGTCAGACAGTCAGTCAGTAAGCAGGATTCACGTTTATAGGGCTGACTCCGCTGTTGTGGTCCAGCCAAAAATTTAAACATGTTTTTCTACAAAACCTGATTTTCATTAAACAAAAGAATCTGAACTCTCAAATATTAAATGATGTCTAAACATAACATAAACTGAACTTTGCCAATATAAAATATAGTATAAAATTAGAAAAACTGTGATTTAAATCAAGATATATTTGACCCAAAAATATTAAATAAGATTAGAAATCTGACGAAGCGTTTTTGATACTAGTGCTACAGACATATGGCAGCTGGTAAAAAAAAAACCCATTGCGGTTCAATACCCAACTCTATGACTGAGGGAAAATGGATCTCATGAAAACACATCTTTCTCCACAACTTTACATTTTACAGTCGACCATGTCGTGTTCTTTTCTTACATGTTTCTGAACAACACCACAGCATTGAAGATAAACTGTTTTCTTTTGATGACACTGTGACCTTCAATTGAATGTATACAGTGATTTCCTGCTGTGTGTTCTAGTTGCTGTTGAATAATGTTTTGCTTTTTGTACTCTCTGGCAACTGGAGCCACAGAGAAGCTGTATGTTTGGCCATGAAAATAAACATGATCAGAAATCTTAGTGCACTCTGTAAACATGGCTTTGTGCGCTCTGAGCTTTGTGCATCATGGCTTTTTGCCTCCAGCCTCCAGCGCCGTGCTAATGATTCATATGCTAATGAGCATCACTCAGAGCTATTGGCTGCTTTTGGAGCAGCTGTAATTCCTCCTATATATTCTGTTCTGCTGGCATTTCCTACACTCTGTCCTGCTTCTTCCCTCCCAACCACCCTCTTTTTCCCGCTCTCTCATCTCTGTCTTTCTGTTTGAGGACTGACTGCAATACAGCAGTTGATGAAACATACAGAAGCTGAAAGTTAACTGGGGTATTCAGAGTAAAAACAGCTAAGCTGAGTGGCATAATTTTCTAATGTATCATTTACAATGGTTCACTCGATGTATAAAGCATGTTAAGTGCTCTTTAAAATCAAAACTTTGGAATACTTTGGAATAAAAACACCTACTGAACCTGAAAAACAAACCAATTTCTTATCTTTGTTTACCCTCAAAGTTATCTATGTCTCTGTCTTTGTTTTTGTGTCACCCTTCTTTACCTTTTATACCGAAGGGTCTGGTTTGTATTCGCTCCTTTGTCACTTTATCTCTGTGTCCTTGTCAGAATGTCACTGATTTTCTTTTTTCCAGGATTGCTCATCTCTTTTCTCAACTCTGCTGCAACTGTAGTCTCCCCTTCATAGTAATTGTCTCTTTTTTTAATCTTGCATATCATTATCTTTTTTTCTTTTGTGTCACACTCCTAAAGGTTAAATAAATAAAGATCTACAGGTAAAAAAAAAAAAAGATATAACGTGAAGTGAAAATATGAAGAGTCCGTAATACTAACTAATGATTATTTTCATCTTCTATTAATTTGTTGGTTATTTTCTCAATGAATTGTTTTGGCTGTAAAATGTCAGAAAATAGTGAAAAATCACAATTTCCCAGAGCTCGAGGTGGCATTTCCTTATTGCTTGTTTTGTCCGATTAAGAGTCCAAAACACAAAGATTTAAAGTTTACTATCAGATAGGGCAAAGAAAAGCAGCAAATCCTCATATCAGAGAAGCAATTGTTTGTCATTGTTGCTCAAAACATAACTTAAACAATTAATCAATTATCAAAATAGGTGTCAATTAATTTTCTGCCTTTTTTTAAATAACAATTTGGAACACATATTATTCAACAACAGGTACTTACATGAGCAACCAAGTGTACTCATTATATATATATATATATATATATATATATATATATATATATATATAATATATAACATCAGATAACTACTGGTTTACGACAGCACATATGTTTTGAAGGAAATGTAATTCTGATCTGATTATGTTTTCTACTAACAAAATTAGGAAATGATGATAATTATTGTTTCTGGGAAATTGCAGTGTTGACACTGGATATATCTGCAAAATGTTCACTGACAACATAATTATTCGTTTTCCCTATAATATCTGCTCTTCCGGTCACAGCAACTAAAGCATTAAACATTTTTATGGTTATTTTTAAGCACTCACAGCATTTGATTAAGGTTAGGGAGAGATTGTTCTCTTGGTAAAAGGAAGAGTAAGGGATTCTAGCGAAAGACTTGATCTTTGAACTCAACAGCAAAACAAAGCCAGCCCTCTCCTCAGTGCTCCTTCAGAAGCTCTGCCCCCTAAATTCATGGACGCGCATTGCCAAGGCAAGGCACACAATGGTGAAATCCAAAGTGTTTTAAAAGGCGTGGAAGTGGATACCATTTCTCATAGCTGAAGCAAAACAAACCTTGTAATATAAAATGTCATTGAACAAATTAAATGTACACAAAAACAGCCTCCAAAACAAAAATAAGTAAAAACTAGTGAGGACTACAGTGACAGAGGAGAGGACCGTAGGTTTTTAGCTAAGCTAACAAGGAAGGTAACATTACCATAGGATTTCATAGAATAGAATTATGCATAGAATTATGCATCCAACCAAATAAATCCACTACGCTAGCAAACCTGTGTTTTTAGGTCTTTGTGGCTATAAAACCCTTCGCACAGTTACGGACAAATACCATGATATAGTGCAAACAATGAGACAGCAAGTAATGTAATTAATGTTAGCTAGTTTGTGGGCTAGCAAACTGCTGCTACAGTTGCTGCTGCTAACCTAACATGCAAATGAGACGGTTTCCCAGAGCCAGCACACCAACTAATGTTACCTGCCTGTCAAGCAGAAACAGACCATTCTCCAAATCCTTCTTCATGCTTTTCAACTCTCAGTTGGAAAGCTTCGCCAATGTTAACGCAGCTCTTCAACTTTGCCCGATCATAGCACTTCTTTTTCAGTTTTTGTCCTTCCGACCTTCTCCTCTTTGGCTGTTCCTCAGTCATCTCTCCTTCTTGACAATGCGATTATGTTGTGGACTAAGCGCCACCATCATGCTGCCACCAGTAGACATTCATTCCATGAACTCGCCTTTACGTCTCCGCCGGTCTCTCCTCTGGAGTCCCAATCAATCCCATTCAAAAATCCATACAATCTGGCAGTGACAGAAGGTATACTGTTCCTTCTCCTTCCCCTGGTAATCCTTAAATTGGCACCATCCGTTAGCATGTTCCAGATTTACCCTCTGTCACTCCCACTGCCCCCTTTCCCCTGTCTACCCTCTTTTCTTATTCTTTCCCCTTACCTGTGCATGAGCCCTAACGCTTGACTATACCTTTGAATAAAGAAAAAGTCCACATTGACTTGAAGCATGAGACAGGTTGAGTTTACTTAACATTTAACTGAAACTTTGATCTTTCCCTAACCTTAACCAAAGTGCTTCTGTTGTCTAGATGTATCCAGGGACCATAATCGAGGTAGCATACACATAATTGGGAAATCAAATTAGTAGTATATGAATGTAATTTCTTGGAGACAGGGTTGGTAAAGTCAGGTTTTGTGTGTTTAAGATATTCAAAATATAAGTCACTTACTCTTCAGATGAATCAAATGAATATGAATGGTGAATTTCTGGCCTTAAAAGAAAAAGATTTGTAGGAAAACATTTGCTCCAGGAGTGATGAAGCTGTCTGGAATTGGTCCAGTGCCATTGGTTGTCTTATAGGAGTGGAAGGAGGAGGAGAGCGTGTGTGTGTGTGTGTGTGTGTGTGTGTGTGTGTGGGGGGGGGGGGGGATAAGAGGCAGAGGCACAAACAGCCACAGAGGCATACAGATGAGCAGGAGGAGAAGGTGCTGTTGAACATCCAAGTATGTTACAAAACACAATGACCGCAGGACTAAGGAGGACGCTCCAGAGGAAAGCAGAGCCACATTGCTCTGAACATGGAATCCCCCTCTGTCCCTGTCACATCTGCAACATCTCCTGTGGCATCATTAGCTTCTTCTGCACAGCTATGGCACCTTCATTATTCTGGATTTTGTTTCAAACCATCTCTATCCCCTTTTTCTCTCTTGCCCCTCTACTCGTCGTCATCATACTCAGTTGCTCCTGTTCCTCCCCTTTCTCTCACTCTTCCGTTTTGCTTCTCACATCCTCCCACAATTTCTCAACATTGTACCTTCTCCACCCTCTCCAGCCTCCTGAAGATTTTATTATTCTCTTTAATGATAGATGAGCTGCACTTGATAGCATATTCTTGACTGCCAGAAATCTATCCCTCTCTGAGTCTCTGAATCTAATATTATTCTATCCTGTGTGTATGCACTGTACAGTATGTGTGTGTTTACAGTTTAGAGGCTTGATGTAGGTACAGATCGGGTTAGGTCCAAAGCTTTGCTCTTTATTGAAAATATTTGTGCAGACCTGAACATATGAGATGTGAAATGATAAATAATAAAGTGTATTGTGGATGCATTAGAGATAGATACAGTAGGATACATAAAGGGGCCTGTCTGCAGGACACTGAAAACTGTATTCAGATAAACTCTCAGCACTGTGCTGTGTCTGAAATCCTCCAGGCAGCATGCTGCTTAAAATAATTTATTAGGTACAAGTACTTTATTCATAGAGTTTAAAAATGAACTATAAATCTCTTAACCAAAAAGAAATCCTCTACCAAAATCGTGTAAATATAAACAGCATTAGCGATAAACATATGTTTTCCCTTTTTCCAAGAATGCATTTTTTAAGGACAAGACAATGAGTAGGAAATAGCAAGAACTAAAAATTGGAGAAGTCATAGAAACTATCCTCACCACAAAAACGTCGGCATTGGTAGTTTGTTGAAACACTTAAAACAACCTACTGTGTTTTTATGTTTCCCTGAACAGTAACTTCTTGCTGGTGGTGAGAGTAGATACTATCCTCTAGCAAAGGCTTGAAGTAGCTTGACATTGTAACATTCACAAAGCTTGGATGGTAGTATCAACAGCACTTGTGACTTTTTTGGTTCAAGTGTCCTAAACATCACCGAACCCTCACCACAGAGGTGGTAGATCAGAAAACATGTATGATTCCTTCTAGGCCTGAGGAAGCTATAAACTCATAGTCCTCTCGGTCTACATCTGAAAACCAGCTGTTTTAAGCTCTTCAATATTTATAAGGTTGCATTAAAAACTATCCACACTGCATGTAAAATGCCTGATTCCACCCAGAGCCTTTAAACGAGGTTCCTCCAAAACCCTTCTACTGTCCCCCTGAACCTGTTTCAGGTGTTTTACTGAATTTTTTATCTTTTCTTTTTTTTTATATAGCTTTGACACAGAACCCTACTGGTTTCCACTCTTACCCTGATAAACTGTCATAATGTCTTCATTGGGTTTATACTGTTGCTTTTGTTTGTAAAAATTACAATACAGTCAAAAAGTTGTCTTTTTTACTAGAAAATCTGTGAAAAGTGCTCCCTCGGTGATTCAGCTCACTTTCATAAATAATTGGAGGAACACAGTTTCCCTCAGCTCAGCAAATAATGATGTCTGACTGCCCTTATTTTGAGACTTTCTGTTTTCTCCTAAATGGCTGCATAGTGGCTCGGGGGTTAGCACTGTCACTTTTAACACAATGATCCTGGGTTTGAACCCATTGCTCAGCTGGGGGCTTTTAAATTTGTATGTTTTCTTTGTACATGTGTTGGTCAATCCAGTGTCTTCCAACAGTCCAAAGGTCAGGTAGCAGGTCAGGTGATCTGGAAACTCTAAACTGTTTTCAGGTGTGAATATGATTGTTATAGCATGAAACATGAAACGTCACACACTACACACCAGGTCTACTTAGTGTACCTGATGCGGGGGCTTAACGTCCTCAATTGCAAGAAAAGCATGAGTAGTAATAGGACGTGCACATTACACTGTTTTGTGAGAAGGGCGTCTGTTAAAGTAACTCCACTATAAAATGACAACTCGTGACCTGTACATACCATCAGATGCCAATAGCCGAGAGCAGAACAGAAACCAATAAAATACAGATTTTGTTCTTGTGACATTTAATTTCACAATGAACATTCAATGGCTGATTGCATCCTCATGAAATCTGCCATTGAATGTTAAACTGAAAAATCTCAGTTTTTAGAGAACAGGACACTCTATTAGTAACTATAACTCTAAGTAAATGCAAGTACTAATCTTCTCATACTTGTAATTTGTCATCCTGGCACTGTGTGCTGGTAAAAGACCTTGACTTGTATTTTGGAGGTTCAATTTTGAATCCTTTTTTTTAATCTGTCTGGCATGATGTGATATTTTTTTTTACTGATAGCTAATTCGGAGGAGTCATTTGCAAAGTACAGCATATTTTGTCAAAATATGTCATAAGTAATTAAAATGAATTCAACTTGATAAGGTAGATAATTATCTAAAGGAACAGATGGTAGTGTAGCTGAGATGTCTGAATGGAATCAAGTCCAAAATGTTTTTTCCTTGATGAAAAACATCAAGGAAAAAAGTTTTATCCTTTATGGATAAAACTTCACTTCAGAACATAGTCTAATTTTTTTTTTCAGCGGGTTGAGAAATGAAGAGAGGACTTGTCTATTTAGTGAATATTTTATGGCATATGTGATCTTCATGTCCTTGTTGTGAGGTTATGATGGAAACACATTATGTAAGACTAAAGGGTCCGCGTGACTCAGCTGGAAAGAGCTCAGTGTTATCAAACTAAAGTACAATAAATATAAAGTCCAATAACTGTATCTACTGTATATTGCTCTGATCATGTATTGTACTTGATCAGGTCATGTCTTTCTTCAATTATATTTCCAACAATAATTGCATTCTTACTTAAATTCTTTTATTCACTGTGGAAGAAATCAGAAGATTTGAAGTGGAGATTGCTTTGCTAGATGTGTGTTACTGAAAAGAAGAAGACTACTGAGGTTATCTCCAGCTTACTTAATGTTGTCTTCACTATCAACAATCTCGCACTGGCACTGGAAACTGGAAAAAAAGACATGTAGCCCAAGTTCACCGACGCTCACAGAACACCGTTCTTGTAGTTGCCAAGTGGTACCATTGTTCGCGTAGTTGTTTATGGGGAGGAGCACATCAGCTACAGCGCAGCCTACGACGGGGCTAAGTGCATTGGCTCTGTAGCTATGCCATAACCCCTTAACACACAGCAATACAAACAGCCTTTGCAGGTGTAATAAACCATGATATGGCAGCTCCTTAGTGTTTCATTAATGTTTACGGGACTTCCTGGTTTGAATTCTGATATTTATTCAAAGTTCTGCATAGAATCTGACGTAAAGCTTACTCTGCATTGTGTAAGTGTGTACTTTCCTTTTTGTTTGTGTGTAAACACCTGTTCCTGCATGTGTCATGCATGTGAGAGTGAGAGTGTGCTTTTGTATGTCATTGTAGTTGAGTGGTCCCTCATCACGTTTTGATCCTCAGAAGCCGGCTGTAGTCCTGGCATCAAACCAATTTGTTGCTCTTCCCTCATTCATCACATTTTACAGCATGTGTTGGAACCTGATGCTGCTCTGAAGCATCTATAATGAGCACTTCAATTGCAAAAATGCTTTTGTAAACAACAATCAAGACATGGCTCTAAGATCTGTCTCTCCCCGTCGTTTTCTCTCTCTCCATATCCCCCTTGTCTCTTTGCAGGGAAAGAGGAATAAGCCTGGGGTGGAGGCGGCCAGCTCTCCAGATTCTGTGCGAGGTCGAGGGGAAAATAAAGCCATCAAGTAGGTGTCAGGGAGGGGGTAGATGGAGGCATATGGAAATGATCTATGATGTGGTGATAGTATCGCATTTTTAACAGCCATCTCTGATTCGAAAGCTAATCTTGTAGCTCTCTATATGGCCTGAAATCTCCCGCCTGAAATGATGCCTTCGAGACAGTGTTATATGGGAATATTTCTCATTTATCAAAGAGGTTTAATCTTACAACCTCTAGGAAAGGTACTTGTATATTCTGTTGTATAAATCAAAGATTGGGTTGTGGATAAATAAGCTTTACCTTAAAATAACATATTATTAAAAAAGACTGATGTCTAGACATGACAGTCTGCACAAAATTACAATTTGATCAGTTTGGAATATACAAACAAAACTGCAAAGCACAGACATTTAAATACAGTAGTCACACACTATTACAGAACACTAAAATCTACATCTTATCTACAACTTTATGTTGAAAATATCAAATCCAGAATATTCACAACTTCTTTAAAATAATTGTGAACTTGAACTTTGATGCTCCATAACTTTAGTTATATCAATTTTTGGACTGAAATATTTCTAATGGGAACCTTGACTTTATGATGTCGTTAGCGTGATTTGAAATTTAGTCGAGCTGAAGAGTGGTCATTGAATAACACAGCTAACAATTTGTCATGTATATTGCTTGCTTGTTACTATTTTACTCACTGTTTCACAAATTTTATTCTCTCAGATCATATCTGATGTGTGTTTTCAATAACCTGTTGTTTTTGTTTGATACTGACTTTTCTGCTTCCTCTGTTGTAATTGTTTCCTCACCCCTGACAGAATGCTAAAGAGTGAAGGTCATTTCTTTTCTCTCCATTCTGATTTTTTTTATCAAGAACTAATATTTCATGCTATCAGGTTTTTGGGCATGCAAATTACAAACACTTATCTTAAAATTTTTCTTTACTTAAACTTTCATCTTGCGAAACCATATGATGAATGTAACATTAAACTTCTCATGAACAAAAGGGTTCAGTATCCATGTTTAACAATGAGTGCCCAGTTTTACAGTATAACTTTATAGGCATTGAAATTATCGAATTTCTCCAATTTATTATGACTCTCTCCCTGACCTTTAGATGTAAGAGACACTATTCAAACTTTGCTCTTTTTGTGGTGGTTTCTCTCTGCCCTGTTTCTGAGCACTTCTCTCATCAGTCATGTGTTGCTTCTATATAACTGTCTCTGATTGTTTGCTGCTCTTACCTGTCTCACCTGTCTCTATCTCTCTGGCCACAGTGATCTAGACAGAGACTTTTGGAATAACAATGACAGCAGCAACGTGCAACAGCGGTGGAGCTCCTACCCGCCCAAGGAGTTCCTCTTAAACATGTCTCCCTATGCTCCCTACGGAGACCCTCGCCTCACGCCAAAGTGAGTCTCAGTCATGGCTGGTAAGGGACCCCTCTATCTGGGCAGGGCTGTAGTGAACAGGGGCTCGTGTACACCTTGAAAAACCCCCACAAAGCTGTATGACTGGTTGACATCACAAAATTAGACATAAATAGCAAGGTAGAGATTTCTTGCGTGCTAAATCTGTGATTTTAACAAAGTCTTGGCTATTTGTGTGCATAAGTACCTGACATCTAACAAAAATACTCTGAATCAAAGCCAACAGTTGGTCAATATATCCCTCTGAGCATTGAAAAGGTCACATTTAATAGTCCAAAGGGGGTTAGAAAGCCTCATTTTGCAGCGCTGTCTGGCCACATGTCTTTTAACCGAAGTCCTCTCATCCCTGGTAATCCTCATGTTTTTGCATTCAGGCATGTCCACAGTGAGGTGGTGTTTAGTATGCACTGCTGGCCATGCAGCACCTGATAGAGATGTGCAGCACCATTGCTCAATATTAGTGTGATTCTTAGGACTTCCCTAACATTGACAGAAATAACGACCATTTTCCAGACGAATGCTATTAGATAACGGGGCAGTGTTTCTGACAAAAGCCATACAAAATGAATTCATATATAATCCTATCTGAAAACAAAAATCAGGCTTTAAATCATAACTGTTTATGAGCGTAGATTCCAGAGAGAATCAAAATTATGCTGGAGACCCTCCTTTTTGAGTACCATCTGGATGTCACAGTAAAAAATCAAAACACAGAACAATACATCACGAAAATAACATTTTATTATTTGTTATTATTACCTTATTTCACAGTGTACAGGGTGTACAGGTGCAAAGGTTTGGGTGTACAAGTGCAAAGGTGCTCCATTACCTACAGCCCTGCTAGCCTCATTAGACCCTCTTCACCTCTCACCTGCAGCCCATGGGGTGTTACCATGGCGACAGACAACCCTCAGAGAGCAGATCTAACTGTTTCACCTGAACCTTTTCCCCCTTTATACAATCAAGCCTCTCAACTCCAAGTGCTGAAATCTGCTCTTCAGGATACTGTAGCGGATGTATACTTACCTAGGTCATCTGGGTTTCCACAGAGGGTTGACTGTTGTTGATTTTTTAACTGTTTTTGTTGTTTGTTTGTTTGTTTGTTTTTTTATCTTTGACTGGGTTAGTTTGAAAGAATAGCTCCTGTCTGGCAGAGAGTTAGATGAGAAGCTCAACACCAGTCTCATACGGTATGTTTCATTAAATATGAAGCAGCCAGCAGCCGCTTAGCTTACCTTTGCTTAGTTAGCACAAAGACTGGAAACACGGGGAAACAGGTTGCCTGGCCGTCCAAAGGTAACAAAATCTACTTATCTGTACCTCTAAAGCTCACTGATTAACACCTTATATCTTGTTTGTTTAATCTCTACAGAAACCATAGGTGAAAAATGACAATTTGCTGTTTTACATGTTCAGGTACAGGTTATGTGCCGGATTTTCATGGCTGGGAGCTACTGCCAGGCAACTAGCAGAGAGTCCAGAAAGATACAGTACCAAGAAATAGTCCAATGCATAACCAACCCTGTAAAATGGTGAATCGCTGTTTTTTATACAGATTAAGCAAACAAAATTCAACTTGCTAATTAGTGAGTTTAAGAGGTGTTGGTAGACGGATTTTATTACCTTCAAACAGCTGTTTCCTCATGTTTCCAGTCTTTATGCTAAGATAAGCTAACTGGCAGCTGGCTGTTCATATTTAACAGTCGGCTCTGAGACCGGTATCAATCTTCTCATCCAACTCTCCGACAGAAAGTCAATAAGGATATTTCCCAAAATGTCCAACTGTTCATTTAATGGGGTCGTTTCTGTTCTACTTTTTTCACTGTTTTTTTTTTTTGTGCGTGTACAGTCGTTATGTGTTTTTATTCCTCTTACCTCTTCCTCCACTCACTCTGTGTTTTCTGCTCATTTGTTGTCACTACTCCCACTATCCCTCATGGTACTATGAGTGCTTTGAGGCTGGCTGATAGTCCTCCTGTGTCTAGTCTACTGAGCCCTGTTCCAAAAATAGTGACACAGTATCTGTTGTGTACAGTACAACATTTTTGTGTTTGGATGGTAAAAGCGTCTGATTCATATCAACCTCCACTCCATCACTTAGATGCATCTCACACGTAACTGAGCCATGAAGCGAACCTGTTCTTTCTTATCCTCTATAATTAAATCTCACTTGAGTCTTTCAAAAACACAAGATCAATTACTCAGTATCTGTGCGGTGATGTTGAAGTTATAGTAAAATCAGTGAACAGCAGCAATTGTTGTGATCGCATTGCATTATTGACATATTTATATTATATTTGAAGGGCATTTAATAGGCTGATGATAGGGAAATATCTGGGATATGTGATAGCAGATCAGTGAGTCAACCATTTCTTACTCCTTAGTGTTGACATAATGATGCTATTAGGTAGGCAAGGCAAGTTTGTTTCACCTTTCAAACTCAGAGGCAATTCAAAGTGCTAAGGTGAAGAAATGCATAGGCAAAATAGATTTAATAATAATTAGAATCAAACTAGGTTATTCAAATGCACAGGAGAACAGCAGAGTTTTTAGGATACAGATTAAGCATGTGAGAGTAGTATGGACACTGTTGAACAAAACTGTAGCCCAGATAGCCATAAAATATCTCATTGTTCAGTGAGAAATCATTCATTATACCGTCAGCCTACATTTAATGTCTAAATGTTGTTGAAGTCGTCGTTCTGGTGTGCAGCTGTGTGTTGTGTGATTTGTCCTCACTCGGTGGGAGCTCCCTGCACTGAAGTTGACGTTCCGTCTGCACATGTCTCTGTGACTAAGTCTAGGTCAGCTGGGCCGGGCCAGGTGGCATGTTGAGAAATAATGGGGAAACTGGATTAAAATAGTGCCTTTTCCTGCAGAAAATATTTGCAAGTTATATGAAAAATGTTAGTCATTAGATATTTAAGTGCTATTGTTTTAATCATAAGCTACAGGTGAGTTGCTGTGGGACATTAGTGTTCTGTTCTCATTGCCTTCATCTGCAGTCTTAAAATCTGAAGATGATGCATCTGCATCATTACTCAGCTATTATGCCCAATTCGCAGAGCCAGCAGGTCGGTCATTGTTGTCCCCCTTTGTGGAGTGAAATGGGGCAGACCTGCTGCATCTCTTGGCCCATTTCTCACCTTAGATATTTCCAAAATGGATGGTTGTGGTTTGTGTAAATGCAATAACAAAAAGTTCCCTATAGGTTTTGCCAGTATCTTGCCATTATTTGCACTGCCCGAGTGAATTGGGCTTTACAAGTTATCTTTGTAAATTATTTACACTGAATAAAGTCATCTGTTGGACTTCAGTTTTTGTGCAGTTTTGAATGGAACTGCTGTACTTTGGAAAATATGTTTTGTCTCAAGTGTCCAAAGAGCAAAACAACTTTGCTCTCCAATTTACTCAAAGTATTACACTGTAAGTGTCAGCTCAGACCTCTTCACTGCTTAATTTACTGACTGTCTGGCTGACCAGCAGCTATTCTTCCACGTTTTTGTTGTATACTGGACGCTTGTGGCTGGACTGAGTGTCCACAAAGTGTTTTTCTCGTCGGTTTGACTAACTTTATGATTATTTTTGCTCTCCGGCTCTGTACGTCTGTGCGTCTGTCTCTCATCTGTTCGTCTCTCTCTCTCTTCTTTGTATCCTCTCTTGGTCCTTTCTTCTTGTCTGTCCGTGTTTCTTTGTCTATGATCCAACCCAACGTTTCCTCCCAGTGGGGCCGTGGATAAGGGTGGGCAGGGCGGTGCTGGACCCTCACCAGGGGCCAGTGACAGCGGGGGTGGTGCTTGCTCTGGGAGTGGGGCGGGGCCCAGTCGCAGTGACAGCATTCGAAGCATGGTGACGGGGGGCAGCAAGGCCGGGCGCTGGCAGACGGTCCAGAGCCACATGCATGCCGGAGGCCTGCGGTTTAGCAAGTGAGTGGCGCATGGTTACAGGGGGCACGCATGACGGGGCTACAGTGGGCACAACAACAGCATGGTGTGGACATCAAGGCAGAGTGTGAGTTTGTAAAAGCATCATGAATGGTACTGTTGCATGTACTCTCATATGCAGATGAAGATAATATGAGAAGGCCTGAAGGAGAAGCCAGCTGCTTTGCTGTGATGCGTTAGTAACCCTTGAAGTCTGTTGACCAAAAAGAGCTTCTCCACTCGTAAACAAATAACATCTTTATGTCAGCTGCCAAATATCCACCAGCTGATGTCAGGACAGTCTCAGACAAAGCGAATCCGCACACTCACACAGCTCCTCTGCAGGCTCCAATTTACTGAACGCTATGACAGTTTCAGGAATTTCAAACGAAGCAGATGCTCACAGAGGATCTTCAGAAATAGCTTGTTTATTCATCAGAAGTAACAGCTTTTGAAACTCAGAGTGGGTTGTTGCATAAACAGCAGGAGAGCAGGTTTATCAGGCTAGTGATGCAAATGAAACCGTATCCTGCAACAAGGTTGAATGCAACGTAACTTCAACCAAAGTTCACTTTGTATCACCCTCTGCAAACAGCTGAGAAGGTGCTTTGTTTTCGCAATTAGGTTTGTACAGCAGCCCGTCAAACTGCAGGTTGCAATCACATCGACTTTCTATTGGTTACTACTAGAGCCAGATGATATTCAGTATGATCAGCTGATTGTGTAAACAACCATTACTGAGAAAACATTGTGTAACATGACCAAAGAAAAATGAATCACAAAGATTAAGTATTGTGGATAACCACAAATACTACTTATACTTATAATTTTGTGGTATTTTTTTCTAATTAACCCAAATGACAAATATCTACTTGTGGGATGGTATGTAGTACTGACCATAACTCATTAGAGTTATGGTCAGCACTCAGAATATTTAATTTGAATGATTGTTAGAGCCCTGAAATGGTGAAGGTACCTAGTATTTCACACAGAAATAGCAATGATCATAGATAATCTGACGAAATAAACAGCTTTGTGTGGCAGACATAGACTTAGATTTATCCCCCATGGTTTCGACCAGCTCCAAACATGAAAACTTTGGGCAGCTGATCCCAGCACACAAATCACACAAGCTGATAGTAACACCACCTTTGCAGAGCAAAATGGCTGATGTAAATAAGAGCCTAAATGCCATAATTGACTCTATAAATGCTCTGTATCTAAACAATAATATATTTCCACATCTAGCTCATATATATGAGCTAGATGTGGAAATGATAAAACTAAACAAATTCTTGGCTGGTAAAGGCTGCATGTTTTTAGAAAATGCCAGTAGCACATTGAAGAGGCTCATGAATAATAGATACAAGATCTCTGTATGTAAACCGTAGTCCAGAAAATCAAACATTTGTACTGTATCGCCTAAACAGTTAATTCATTAAATCCAGAGCAAAATACAGCAGAATAGATTAATTAACAAGTGTAGCCTTAAGCGGATCACAGTTAAAGTCACCCTACCATTCATTCATTCACTCTTAGCCAACTTTGTATTTATAATACTGTGTCCTTGTTATGATACAGCAGATTGATTAGAAACAAGAGAGCAAAACTCTATTCAGAATCAATATTTGCCCCTTGATGTGACTGTAGATGTTATAAAGTGCTTCTACAAATAATAAATGAATTATTTGTCACTTTCACAAAGTTTTAAGTAAATCTTATAATGATACAGTATGCAGCTTTTCAACTACCTGACCTATTAGACTTGCAATAGAATATTTGGACTTTTGGACTTAATTTTTAGTTCTCCTGTTATATTATTCTTCACTCATTTTACTCCTTTCAAATCTACCTGAATGTCAATTTCTCCTCCGGAATTGATTTCTATTTTGGGGCAATAAACCTCGCTGTCTCTCCTCCCCTCTCTCGCTTTCACTCTTCGCTGTCGGTATTTTTTTTTTTCTCGCTCTGACTCTGTCTCCTTGTTTTTCACCCTCTTCAATTTTCCTTAATTACAAAATCATTCAAGGTTTATAGTCATTTTAATTGACTTTCAAGCAAGAAGAAACGTGATAATAGCCCTCTAAGTCAGTAATAGGATACAGTATATAAAGACAGCTCATGCACAGTGCGTACGAAAAACTGGCACTGGTGCTGTACAGACAGTAGATACAGACGACAGTAAAGACTTACAGTACCTGAAAGCACAAGTAGATACAACCATTGAAGAAATCCCTGTGAGGACTCTGGGTTGGAGAGGCTTTGAATTTTTAATTAGTTAATTCTTTGCCAAATTAATGACTCTGAACAGACTGGCAAAATTTATTAGCACATGGACTGGCTCTCAGATGTCTGGCCTAATGCCACCATGAATCCAGCCAGATGTATTGAGTACTCATGATGTCAGTTATGATAACATCTTTGTTGGACCCAGAAATTATGTGCAATATATACACCCAACAGGTGGCTGATCGATGATATTTACACTTGACCAAATATTTTGGTTCATATGCTTAGATGTTCAAATAAAAAAAGTTTATTTTAGTTTATTTGAGCATGAAGCTGCACTGAGTTAGCTCCAAATATAAGTGCACACAGCCATCAATGAAAAAAAAAGAAAAACAATCAAAAATTATTTTGACATCAGTGGCAAAGTGTGAGGAGCTGCTGGTTGTGGAAGTATTTTTCCCTACTGTAAATAATAATTTAAGTTTTCTTTTAATAATTACCTTAATGATTCTCAAGAGACTCTCCTGGACAGTTTTACCATTGCACAGGTTTATTTAATGGCCATCAGAACTAATTATTGTAACTATGTTTCTGAGAAATCATGTCTTTTCTGTCAGTGACATACGGCGGGTAACTCTAAGTACAAGAATACCCATAAGCCTCAGCTGGAGTTGCTATGGAGAAGAAGCCAGTCCAAGGTGCGATCAGAGCCGTAACAAAATCAGAAAACACCCTTTTGTTGCTTTTTGGGAACAAAACACTGGGCTAAAATTGTCCAATTCTGCCAAAATTGACAAAGAACACAAAATTGAACAGATTAAAACTGAGGAATACTTTGTTGTGTTTTTAGCATTGTCCTTGGCTTCCACTGGCTGTTAGCAGCTCACATAAAAGTTTTAAGGTCCTTGATTGGATGTTTCTTACTGAAACCTCAGGAGACATAATTAACTTCTCTAGCTAGGCTTTTAGGAACACGGGCTTGTACCTTTGACTTTTCATCAAAGAACCAGATAATATCAAATGCAGTTGCTGATCTTTTGTACCAGTGATTCAACTGCGTAGTTTCATCCGAGTGCTTGGAAGTTCTCCAACTAACCATCGCCTAATGTTGATTACACAGAAAATACATGAGACTTTTACTTCTGGAACCCTAGATGCTCACAATATCTCCTCCCACTTCAAAACTCAAAAACACTTCTGCTCAACGGAAATCCAGCAAACAACTTTAATACACTAATTCACATTTAGTCAGTTACAATATTTTGCACAAGTAAGTAAACATTTGCATCCTCAGGAAAGATTCCAATGAGTGCAGTTTGTGTGTGTGTGTGTGTGTGTGTGTGTGTGTGTGTGTGTGTGTGTGTGTGTGTGTGTGTGTGTGTGTGTGTGTGTGTGAGAGAGAGAAAGCCTCCCAGCATGAATGCATGTATATGAGCTCTGTCCTGTATTTACTCGATCCAGCATTGCTCTGCTCCCCAGGGGCTTGTCTCCTGGCTCTCCAGCAGAGTTAGAGGCCAAGTTAATACTGAAGAGCACCGCTAACACAACTCAGGTCCAGGCAGTAAATCCTCCCTCACAGTATTAGTTCCAGACAGAGCTGTTTAGCCCAGGCTTACAGTCATCAGGCAGGGCAGTGAATGAGGGCAGGGTAAGGGGTGAAGCACTATTACATGATAGTAGGAGTAGCAGACCGGTAATTAGAGAGCAGACGTAGAGAACAGTGATTGGAGGTGGTGTGGAGATTGATGTGAGGACTGAGGGCGGAGAAAAGATGAATGGACAGAGGAGATGAAGAGCAGTTGAGCTCAGAAGCACAAAGGTAAAAGGAAGAGTGGGAAGAGAAGACATAGCAGGAGCAGACAGGACTGGTGGTAGCAAAAGGCAAGAAGGCAAGAAGGTAGAAGTAGGTCAGGGCTAATTAGGGAGAGAGGTAACGTACAGAAACTATTTAGCGCTGCAGCTGGAGAACAGGCTCAAGTTAAGTGATAGTGATACTTTAACATCAGCTTGAATTCAATGCCCCGTAAGCAGAGGGTTTTTTTTGGCACCAGTTTGGAGAAGAATAATCGAATGTTGACACATTGCATGCCTGCCCATCCACACGCTCATACACTGTCATTCAGCATAAGCTCAAAATTCTACACAATTGGTTTCATACAGATGTTTAACAGTAATCGAAAGCTTGTTTGACAACCCTGTTCTTCTTTCTGTCCCTCCTCTCCACCTCTTTCGCTGATCTTCTTTTTTGTTTGGTCTCTTTTGATCCTCTCTCCCTTGGATATTCATTGCCGACCACTATGTTCCCACATTTCAATCTGTGCTGTATTTATATATGTTTTTTCCATTTTTATCCTCTTCACCTAGCTTTTGATATCAACAACTTTCTTTATATTTTCATCTTTTCTAAATCCTTTCAAAAACTTCCTGCCCTGTATCTCTCATGTTATCTCTAACTCCGATGTCTACCTTGTTGTATCCATCTCTTTTCCGGTTCTCCCATGTATCTGCTCAGTTTCGGGGACACTTCCCTCTCGTCCGCTTCCACCCTGGAGCACATCCCGTCCTCGGCTGTGGCACGCCCTCGGCCCCTGGTCCGGCAGCAGAGCCTCCAACAGCCCCTCACTCACCAGCCCCCTCCGGGTCCCAACGACCCCCCAGTCACCTCACAGAGCCTGGGCCAGCTACACACGGGCCCAGGCGGCGGGGGCCACCGTGGGGGCCCACGGGGGGTCCGGGGGAGTCCGGCTGGAGCCTCCCGGTACAGAGGAGTAGGGGCAGGCCGATCGAGGTCAAATCCAGGCAGCTGGGATCACATGATGGAGCAGATCCGCAACAGAGGACTGGATGTCAAGTCGTTCCTGTAAGTGTCGTGAAATTTTCTACTCTGCAAAATGTTGCATCAGGAAAACTTAACAGAGAGACACTGCTGAATATGAAACCGCTGATTGACTGCTGCTCTCATCAGTGATACAGTGTGCATTACATCCTGATGATATATGTTGCGCCGCTGACCTGATTTTTAGTTAGTTTGACATAACTCACTTGCCAGTGTATTGGGTACACTCACATACTGCAGTCCAATACAACAGTCCTGCAACAAATCTTAGCTTAAGGTTTTGTCGAAACTGTTATAGAGAAATTTAGATTCGACTTTATTGTCATTTTGGAGGCTGCACTGTAGTTTGTGGCTGTGCTGGAAGAAATATTAGGATTCTTTACTTAAGTAAATGTAGAACTACTAAATATTACCTGCAAAATGTACTTAAAGTATCAAAATTAAAAGTACTCTTTGTAAAGAAAAAATAGCCCCTGTGAGAGCTAATTTTAGCTACTTTATGTGTTGTTTGGTAGTTGAAAATATAGTTTTCCCAATATAGACTGATAACAATTAGAAAAAAAGTAGGAAAACACGATAAAATAACCTTATCCCTAACCTGACCAGGGTTGAAAAGACCAATACCAAGACCCTACAGTTAGCAAAGGTCATTATAGTTTTTACGACACAAACGTTTTCCAATTCATCTGCTACTGAATAGGACGCTGATTGGTTGAGGTGCGGAGCACAGAGAGCTCTCCTCCTCCACTTGACATGAATGATAGATTACACATGATGTGCTCTACATAGCAGCCTCGCGCGAACGCCCCCTCCCCTCCTGACCCTGAACATAAACACTCACACACATCCACACACACAGCTGTACACTCCTGTGCTTTTTGCGTGTCTTCCCATGAACAGTGTCTCCAGGGCAGTGGCCTCCCTGCCTATTTGAATCATCATTCAAATAAGGCTCGGCACATATATACGGAGGTGGCATCACCCATTGTCCCTATCCACATGAGTCTCACTGGACCAAACACGTCAGCTGTTGATCCTGTGGTGGGGGATACTGTGGGGAATGTGAATATAATGCGTTTGAAATCAGTGGGGTATGAACGACCAAATGCAGCAGTTTTCACCTTCCGTGTGTGTCCGTGCCTGTCACACAGCGTGGCAACTGAGCCACCTCGCTCATATTTCAGATCGATACAGCTGGTGGAGGAGCTAATGATTTCAGTGCCCTCCGGTTGGAGTGTGCGTGTCTTTTTTTGGTCATCTATACAAATCCATTCACCTTATCGAATAGCCTCATGTTGGTACTGTTTACACATCCCCAGTGGATTGCTGTCTCTCAAGTGATAATGTGTTCTTCTTGTTTTCGATATTGCTTCAGCAAACAGCCTGTTGTTAAGGAGGGAATGCACTACAGAAACCGCATGCGGGCTGAGAAAATAGATCGGAAGTATGAGATATAGAGAGATACGGGGAAGATGAGAGGAAAACTCAAGAGAAACACAGACAAATATATTTAAAACACAACCCATACATTCAAAAAAAGGATGACTTTGATCTTGATTATATTTGTTCGTGCTTCTTGGCTATCTGCACAATTACACATTTGTCGTCATCATTGCAGGATTTAAAACTTTACAATTTGAAAAAAGTGTTTTTTTTCTGTTTCATACTGTTAATTATCAATATTCTCTGAATGAAAGAAGGATCCACCTTCTTTCATCCATCACCTGGTCAAGCTCTGATATTAAAACCAAACGAAGACAGATACTAATCCACAAAATAACCATGGAAAATTAGGCTAAATCTCGTTACGTCTTAAAATTCTCTGTCAGGCTATGTAAAGGGGTGCAAGAAGTGAGCAAGATCATTTTGGAATGCCCCTTTAAGAAATTACTGCAGTAAAAAAATTACATCAAGGTTGCTCTTGGATCAGCACGCGCTGTTGTAGGCTGTGTTAAGGGGGAAAGAATTTGGTAGAAGCAGAGAAGAATGTATGAGAAGCAAGAATTTTGTACATTATGTGCCTGCACATGGGTTGTTATTTTGTGACTGTGAATTACAAGGTTAGTTGTGGGCAAATATTCATTTGTTAAGGTCACTGTTTGCATGGCTTCTTGAATTCAAGGTGCAGCATACTTTAGTAAGATGTAATTTAAATGATTTCAGGCATGTTTAGAGGGTGATTATGAGCTGAAAATCAACGTGATATATTTCTTTGTTGCAGGTTTTTGTTAAGGCCACCTCCATTTTCATGGATTTCCTTCGCTATTTCTTCTATGTTTTTCTTTTTTTTCTGCATGTCATTTCAATTATATATTTCTATTATTCTCTCTGAAACAATCCAAACCCTTCTCTTAGGCTTTTGCTTTTCTATACTTACACATTTATTTTTCTATGAAACAGATAACAGGAGATGATAAAGCCATGGAGCCAACAGTGATTTTCTACCTTTCTGCTAATGATGCTCATTTTATGAAACACATTTAATGACCACCATATCTGCAATGGATTTAAAAAAAAACTCATAAGAAATTGAATACATCCTTCTGCTTGTTAGAACTCAAACTGTTCACTGATGCATTATATAACCTCATATATTTTAATGATGAATTGCAGGGAAAAGTATCATATGGATATTTCTAAATGGTTATACATCAAAGGTTGGTCCATGATGAATATCACTTGTATTATCCCCTGTATTTTACACTGACTGTATTTTGTGCTATAAAAAAGTAAATACTAGAAATGCATGGGTACTCTAATATGATCCATACAACATCAGGTCAGTGTTAAAGAACTAAAGAAAGAATCAACCCAGCTTGTTACAAGTAAACAGGGACCAAAATCATTGGTTTCTCCAGTAGAAACTGCTCGTGCTAATGGTACAAGTCGCCTTTGTCGGTCATGCTTTGTAGGTGTTGTGGTTTGTTCTGCACATAACATAAACCAACAAAATCCACTGTTTTCCATGTTTTGGAAGTGATAATGTCCAATGATATTAACATTTAATCGGCTATAAGAAAAAACTTGGTGTACAAAATGGCGAGAAATGCATGAAGTAAAGTGTTACTAGATTAATAAAGTCTGTATATTGTATTCTCAACTCACTCCATAGCACAGAGGTCTGGTTGAGATGCACTGCAATGTAAAGTATGGACTGAGTATTTGTTAAAATGAAATAGTGTCCTCACAACAGTCTACCACCTCTCTCCTACTCTCTCTTTGTACATGAAATGAATGTGTGTTGCTGTGTTTCTGTCACTGCCTGTGAATGTGTTATTTGTGTATGTTGGAATATGTCTGTGTGTGTGTGTGTGTGTGTGTGTGTGTCCTTGTGTCTGTTTGTCTACATACCTGTGTGGTCTTGTGATGTCTTGTTTGTCTGTGTATCCAGTGAGGGGAAGATGGTTGTTCTGTCTCTAGCAATCGGGCTGGCTGAACAGGATGACTTTGCCAACCTCCCAGATCTACAGGAAGCACCAGCGAGCAAAGAAAATGAAACCACACCAGAAAAGAGGTAATGAGAGAAAGACATAGAAGAATAATGTGAGGAATGTGGTCAGTTAGGCATAAAGATAAAACAAGTAGCTGTTTATCAGGACTGTTGATCTCTGTTATGTTGATGCAGTGGTCTACAGTGAAGCGTGACCTTAAAGATCAACAGTTCATATTCTGAAATGGTGAAGTAACATTTTCATGTTACCCTAAAAAAACGGAATAAATCTTAGGTGTTAAAGTGCTGTTTATTCTACTCATAGGATTATCATGAAAAGCAACACAGACTAGGACTGACTGCCCTTTTAATAATGCTTTTTCAAAATTTAAATATATTCTCTTTGAAAATATATCATTAGAAAGAGGTTAGTAGTATATGGTGATGAATCATGACCACTGTTTCATTATGCTTGATGGATTCTGGAAATCTGGGGGAAAAAAACTGTCCTTTTTCAAAGACATTTAAAAATGTAATATTTTATTCACATTAATATCAAAATTGCTTGATACCAGGGCGTAGCCAGGATCTTCGGAATACTGATGTCATGACAGCAAATTTTGAAGTCTTCTCGACACTGCCAGAAATATAATTTTGGAGGAAAAATACTGCCCTATTGTCATGAACTAAAAACCCATCGTGGGTAATCTACTGTTGATGTAATTATATGTAAACTCCTGTTCAGGCCATTCAAACCCCCACATGCCCAGAAACAACACAGAGGACATGACCTTGGTATTCTCAATGGTAGCTATGGCCCTGCTAGGTACTGATATATTAGTTGGCTTCCTCTATCTCTAACCATTATGTTGTTCTATGACTTCCAGCATTGAACTAAAGACTACGACTCAGTCTTTTTCCTTCTGTTTGTTTCCTTTTGCTATTATGGTTAGCTATATGGTCTCTCACATTTTTATTTTGCGCATCACCACATTTTTCTTTCAAATTTAACACTTTGAGTCCCTTTCTCCTGTTTTTCGTGTTCTCGTTCTTCTCCACCCGGGCCTTTGTAAGTCTGCTTGTCTGCAGCTCCTCACTGCTGGTTTGATCTTTGAGTCGTAGGCACAGAAAAAAGGGCACCCTCATTATTTAGAAGTAAGGTTCCTCGCATGAAACACTCGTCTAAAAATACACTACCCTCTCATCTACCAGTGATCTCTCAGCAGATATCAGAGACTAACACAGTCTCTCGGCTGGCGAATAAAGGACTAAACAGGCTGTACTCTCATCACGTCAGACTGTTAGAGGGATACAGTGCTTAACCTACTGTTTTGACACTGCATAAACCTAGGTGTAGTCCCACATACCCCTGCATACATTTTATTTTTTTTCAGAAGTGCTGCTTGTGAATTCCATTAAATTTCTTAAAATGCACAAAGTTTTCTCAAAACCTCTCTGCAGTGCATCCAAATTTGCTGTTCTAACTAGGTCATCTGTGAATTTGTGGTCGATGGGAAAAAAAAAGCAGTCTGCCTATGTAGAAAAGAACATGATAAATGTCTTTTTTTTAATGTTTTAGCAACAATTCTGATCATTTTTATGCATTCAGAATTCAATTTAAAAATGTCTAAGGGTCAGTCAGGGGATGAGGATCAGCTTACCTATTGTCCCCCCATCATCAACTCTCCCTCTCTCAGTGCATTGGTCTGTCAAGCACCTAACTCTAATCACAGCCAGCCAGTGAGCCCCTACCCCGAGGGGTTGCATGGGCCAAGTTGTCTAGTGTCCTTCCACAGCTAATATCAGCTCTCCATCATCATCTGTGTCCGCCTCTCAGCTCTCTGTCTCTGTAGTTACCCCGTAAGCTCCTTGTGTTGTCAGCTGGGTGCTCCCAGCTGTTTTCATGGAGCCCAGCAGACTGAGAACGATGGAACAGGATGATCCCGCCAAGAGTATATGTGACAAGACAAGACACTGTCAGACAGTGAAAGAGAGACAGAAAGAGTGGGAAACCTTTGCTCTCAGCTTTCTAGAGAAGTATGCTACAAGATAAAAATAGAAACTTCCATAGAGGTTTGAGATTCTCTTGGTTTATTAATGAAATCAAATACAGCTCGAGGCACAAATATCTACAAAGACTAAATCTGATAAAAGGGAAATAATACGATAAAAGCAAAAGCTGTGTGCGCTGTGTATTGGGTCAGATCTATATTTGTTCAGACAATTCTTCTAAATACAGACAGTAAACAAGCAGACCAAGTAGCACCCTGTCCTTATCCAACGTCTTATATATATCTAGACATTTATAATTAAAGCTTTCTAAAAACTGCTTTGGCCACTTGGGGGCAGCAGAACAAGCTGTAAACACAACATCTGAGAGCAAATTTTGAAGTCTTCTCAACACTGCCAGAAATATAATTTTGGTGGAAAAATACTGCCCTTATGCCATTAACTAAAAACCCATCATGAGTAATCTACTATTGATGTAATTAAATGTAAACTCCTGTTCAGGCCATTCAAACCCCCACATGCCCAGAAACAACACAGAGGACATGACCTTGGTATTCTCAATGGTAGCTATGGCCCTGCTAGGTACTGTTATATTAGTTGGCTTCCTCTATCTCTAACCATTATGTTGTTCTATGACTTCCAAAGGCTCTGTCTCAGTCTTTCTCCTTCTGCTATTATGGTTGGCTTTATGTTCTCTCACATTTTTATTTTGCATATCACCACATTTATCTTTCAAACTTCACATTTTGAGTCCCTTTCTCCCATTTTTCGTGTCCTCTTTCCTCTCGACCCAGACCTTTGTAAGTCTGCTTTTCTGCAGCTCCTCACTGCTGGTTTGGTCTTTGAGTCGTAGGCGCAGAAAAAAAGGGCACCCTCATTATTTAGAAGTAAGGTTCCTCGCATGAAACACTCGTCTAAATAATAGGATAAAAGCAAAAGCTGTGTGCGCTGGGTATTGGGTCAGATCTATATTTGTTCAGACAATTCTTCTAAATATGGACAGTAAAGAAGCAGACCAAGTAGCACCCTGTCCTTATCCAACATCTTATATATATCTAGACATTTATAATTAAAGCTTTCTAAAAACTGCTTTGGCCACTTGGGGGCAGCAGAACAAGCTGTAAACACAACATCTGAGAGCAAATTTTGAAGTCTTCTCAACACTGCCAGAAATATAATTTTGGTGGAAAAATACTGCCCTTATGCCATTAACTAAAAACCCATCATGAGTAATCTACTATTGATGTAATTAAATGTAAACTCCTGTTCAGGCCATTCAAACCCCCACATGCCCAGAAACAACACAGAGGACATGACCTTGGTATTCTCAATGGTAGCTATGGCCCTGCTAGGTACTGTTATATTAGTTGGCTTCCTCTATCTCTAACCATTATGTTGTTCTATGACTTCCAAAGGCTCTGTCTCAGTCTTTCTCCTTCTGCTATTATGGTTGGCTTTATGTTCTCTCACATTTTTATTTTGCATATCACCACATTTATCTTTCAAACTTCACATTTTGAGTCCCTTTCTCCCATTTTTCGTGTCCTCTTTCCTCTCGACCCAGACCTTTGTAAGTCTGCTTTTCTGCAGCTCCTCACTGCTGGTTTGGTCTTTGAGTCGTAGGCGCAGAAAAAAAGGGCACCCTCATTATTTAGAAGTAAGGTTCCTCGCACTAAACACTCGTCTAAATAATAGGATAAAAGCAAAAGCTGTGTGCGCTGGGTATTGGGTCAGATCTATATTCGTTCAGACAATTCTTCTAAATATGGACAGTAAAGAAGCAGACCAAGTAGCACCCTGTCCTTATCCAACATCTTATATATATCTAGACATTTATAATTAAAGCTTTCTAAAAACTGTTTTGGCCACTTGGGGTCAGCGGAACAAGCTGTAAACACAACATTTGCGTACTCATTGTAAACATGTTGCAAACATTTTTCTATTTACACAGCCACCAGACACAGAGCAAGGTTAGCATTTATTTGGAGTCATTTTTGTGTCTTATTCGCTCTCTATTTAGCTCTGTTTTTGTCTCCACCAGTTCCCGAGAAAAACATGTGGGTGCTAGATACTCAACTATGTTCACCAGCTTATCGCTTTGTCTGTCCCGTTTGGTGCTGAGCAGGTATGTTGGGTTAGAGCTTTTCCACTGACAACAGCTGCCTCTGGAAACAAGGTTGATAGAGCAGTTAGACCGAACCACCAAAACAGTCGGTTAAAAGAAGCTAAAAAGCTCTTTAGCACTAATGGGAACTGCAGAGTGCTTTGACAGTACACACAGTCTGTGATCCATTGTTAATATAATAATATTTGTCCAGATTTCGTGTGTTGTCAGGATTGAATCAGTTGTGACTAATCTACATCACAGATGGTAGGTAAACTGTTGTCAGGAATCAAAATAATCTCATAAAACAGATCAGATGTCTCCCTTGCTACATAAATGAAGAGATGTTTGACTTGTATATTCATACTGAATATAAATAGGATGTTTGTGAATCAGTAGTGATATACTGGTAGATAATGTAGTGGTGTACACTCAGATGCCAAGAAGTGCTCATCAAAGCCTGCAACACGCGATACAATCTATTTTTATCACTTGTCACTCATTTAAATTACTTGCCTTGCCTGTTTTAGTCGATTACAGCTAAATTCACATGCACATGCAGGTGAGAGTGATACAGTAAAATCACCCCCAAAGTTACAGAGTTCATTATAACCGGTGTGTTGTGTTGTGTGAGAGGTTTAATGTTAATCAGGGATTTGGGACACTGCAGCAGCTAAAGCTGTTGCAAATGCTGTCTTGTATTTATTACATCATAGAGATCAAATCCCTTCAAACACCAATGTTGTGATCACAGTAAATTATATTATTGTCAAAGAAAACATTTCTTTCTAGCTGATCTGCTATCTACAAACAAAGAAAACAGTGTTTTTCTCACTCAGTGTTATGTGAAAGGTCTTCTAATCGCTTATGTGGAGCTTCTTGTTATGTAAGTCAGTTTGGGTCAGTGTGGTAGACTGGTCAAAGCCCTGCGGTGGACTGGACATAATCACCCACCTGCAGATAACTATGATGGGAGCTCTGAAGCAGTTTGTGTTATTGCCATCTCAGAAAGCTGTTGTTGCATGGCAGAGGTGCATCTTAATGAGCTCAGAGATTCTCCACACAGAGATGCAACAGGGAAATAAATATGAATAAACCCAAAAGAGTTCACTGGCCCCGGACAACCTCCACTCTGAATGTTGAGTCTGTAAAAACTGTAAAATGTGCGACCGTTTCTTAAATGGAGCATATCAAAGACTGCCTCCATTTAATACAAGCCAAGAATGTGTTGTGCCCACACAGACTGTAACTGATGGGACTTTCAAATTAAGTGTGGATCACACATTTGATTGTAGAAAATCCTTTTTTTTCTTTCACAATGGAGATGATACTGCAGTATTTTGTCACAATTTCAGCTATGTTGTAAGTTCTTGTGTGGTATAATAAGCACTGTCAGTCTGGTTGACCATTCACAACCTTTAAATGAGCAACATGCACTACAGTTACCACAAAAAGTGTTTGCTTGAAGCTAGAAGCTCAAGTGGGAAAGAGAGACAGAAACCTCACAAACGTATTCTCACTATGAATAAGAGAGGAATCATTTTCCTAAACAATCAAATTTAAAAGTATGCCTTACACAGCTGTTTACAGATAATATTTCTCCTCTTCCGCCCCTTACCAGCTTTTTTCTATGTTTCTTTGGAATTGGTTGCTAATTCTTTTGCAGTGTGAGTGAGATGCGGGATGAAGGTCGTTATACCGAAATGTAGCTATTTAAAGCTAAATTAATCCATAATTCAATGTTAAAAGTATATTAAATGACTGTAATGCGAAAGGGGTCACTCGTAGTATATTCCAGCGCCCGTCAGGTCGTGGTTTTGCTTTTAGGGCCCACAACTTTAATGTTTTGATTCAGTCCCACCGCTCTCATTTGTGTACTTTCAGCTGCTTTGAAATAAAAAGCTTTTACTTATTGGGTGGTCAGACACATGACTTAAAATGAATGCTCCATGTCTTCTGGATGTGTAAATAGGAAACTGTTTGCTAACACATTGATCGTAACACCTTTATAAGGTGATAATCTGTCAGTGTTGTGTTCGCAGCTTGTTTTGCTATTCACAAGTAGTCAAAATTTGAGAATATTGCTTTAGGAAACATTTTATTTTATCAGATTGTTTTATTAGACTGTCATTTAGAGATGAGGTTAAACCAACTATACTGTCCAACAGTACATAACATTTGATGGGTTGGGTGGCCTCTGTGGGAATCAAAGTTCTAATCTCGGCAGTGGTGATGTTATACTGCACTCGCTGACTTGCACAATGCCAGACTGTACAGTATTAATCAAGCAGGAAGTTGTTGCCACCCTTTATCAACCAGCATATCCGACTCTTTCAATTGTGTGCCTGAGCCGGCAATCACAGTTAGTCAGACCTCCTAATGACTCTCCAGGCTGGCCACTGGTCCCCATGGCAGCCTCTGGAGCCGACAACAGCCCGGGAGGAAAAATGATTGGAGAGAAAAAGCGATGTAGGTCAGCACAAACGAGGCATCTTTTTAAAAAACCTGTCAGATCTAAGTCTGGAGCTCATTCACCATTTCCCTGGTCGCTCCTTTAAGGCTACGGGCAGGGAGCTGATTTAAGAGAGCCCATGAAAGGAAAAGTGAGGGGGACGTCACAGTGAAGGTGACAGTGAGTAGTGGAAGAAAAAAAACAGTGTTCTCAAAGTCATTTAACAAAATGTATCCGCTTTTATCTCTAATTTTGAAAAGGATATGACATCACTACATGTTATTTTTCTTCCCTCTTTATACAAGGAGCATGGTTTACAAAAACAGCAACTCATGGATGAATTTCAACAAGGCAGTAGAAGTCTATTCAAAGAGCATCAAGCCAGTCGTACACTGCAGATGGCTCCATTAGTTGTATCTGGCTGTGTGTTGAGGGGGTCGGTGGCTGAGTGATTTGTCCCTGTTGGTGGCGAGCGCTGAGTAGGCTGACATTGGAGCCTGGGTCTCATCCATCACGGGACATGGGACCTATATTGTGTTTCATGGCCTCGTAAGGCTAGTGTGTGATCAGCAAGACCCAGATACAGTATGTTTATGGAGGCACACTTCCTATCCAGGCCCTGCTGCTAACCCTCATCCCTCATGTTCTCACCCGTCCATCCACTTTGCCTCCCTCACGCTCTCCTTCCCATTCCTCTCCCCATCCCCTCATCAATTTCCTCTCTACCCACTGTATCCCTAATTTTCTTTCTCAATAAGACGTTGTCTCCTCATCTCTGCTTCATTCCAACTCCACCTTTGCCTTCTTTCAATCGCTCCGTCACGCTTTATTTAATTGCATCTGTTAAACCACTTTTTCTGACTTTGCCCTGCTTTTATGCCAATTTGTCTCCTTACCTTTCTCCTTATCCATTCCTCTATCCCCTTGTCACCTAATCCACCCTTTCCTGAGGGTGTTGACTGGCGTTGTGAGGGGATGATGTCACAGTAGCACTCCTCTATTAGTGTAGATGACTGTCAGCTCAGCCAGACCCTAATAAATCTGCTTCATTGTTGAACATCAGAAAAGGGAATTAAATTCCCCTGTGGACAATTTTCATGCATTGATATACAGTATATTTGCTCACAAACCCATCAGCTTTCTGTACCATCCCTGTATCACCTTTAAATGAACTAGTTGCAAATGTTAAGATTTAAGGTTTGGCTCTGAATGTTAGGTTTTAAGTGCCACAGTTTTATACTTAGCTAGTCTCATCTCTGTTTCTTGCTTGTTTAATTCACCTAAATGACAAGGAAGTCAATATTATTACTTACTGCTTTCCAACATGAAGCCAGCTATAACAACACACGCAATAAATCTCTGTCACTTTATAACTTATCTCATACCCTAAAGCAGGTTAGCTTAATTATCATGGCATGACTTCCAGAGACAGATAACTGAAACTGAGAGAGAGTAAAATACCAACAAAATAGCTCTGTCAAATGAGCTCTCTGAATCTCTGTTGGAGGTGTAGTTATTTTCTGGGTGAAAAATAAGTCAGATCATACACAGTGGATTACTAAACTATAAGCAGGTATTGTAACTTTTTTTTAAATTTGAATTCATACACTCTGAGATAAAATAATGAAGAATATTCTCATTCAACCCTGTCTCTTAGAAATTAAATTTCTAGACTACTGCTTTGTTTTGCCAATTACATTGAGACTAGAAAGGTTATTGACTATTTTCACTGGCAACGTTTTTTCCAGTGAAGCAAGTGTTGTGGTTTAATATCACAAGGAAAATAGGGAGGACATCAGGGTGGATGGTGGGTGTTCAAAGCACAGGACTTTGATAATGGAGACCTGGGGCCATTTTCATAAAACAGACATTGGCTATGGCTTAGATTAGATCACACTAATAGTCAGATTTCAGATAAACATCTAAATTCATCTGTTGCACAAAAATGTCTAAGGCTTAGACGACCTTAAAGGTACTAATATGTAAGAATGTGAAGCAATTTGCATGTATTAATGGCTTTTTTTTTCTTTTCTTTTTTTTCATTAGCACTGTGGGAACGGGTTGTAAGGTAACTTTAAAAAGGAAACCTTCCCGGGCTCTCGCGGCTGCCTGTAACAGCCTGCGGACTGATTTCTGTGCAAAGCACTCAGGGCGAATTTTCCGGGAAAATCCAAAGGATGTGACGCCAATGCTCGCCCCCCCCCCGCAGTGCCTTGCCCCGGTGCCCCGCCTCCGCCCACCTACAACGCCGGCGGTCTGCGGCTAGCGTCAGCGCGGAGACCGAGCCCGCTAACGGGCTAACAGTCGCCCGGATCCCAGCACAAAGCAAAACGTCTGTTCTGTAGCACCTGTCACTCTGTTGATTTTTACGTGCAGTATCTCCAGTCTATCGCCCCTCACCCGACGCCCATCATCTCATAATAACTGACGCTAGTTTAGGATCGGCGTTGTCTCAACCCACTGCCAGACACGTTCGGTGCGGTAACGTGACTGAATCGTTAGCACATCGACTTAGCGAAATGCGAGTTGTGGCTGAAACCGTCACATCAACAGTGAACTGTGGCAACACATCTTAGATATAACCTTCCATCCACTTCACCAACCGTTGGCGTTATCATGCAGGGACTGTAGTCAGCCATGCTGACATCGCCGAGCCCCTCCGTGGGGGCTAACGGCAATGCAAACCGCGATCGGCTGGCTAAGGTCCCCCTATCACACAGATGCAGTCAACGTGTCACGCAACGAGGAATGGGTCAGGTCAACGTCACTACCCAATGTTGTGCTAGCTAGCAATAACGATATTGTGCTTTTATAAATCCCACTTCAGAAACACATAACGTTAGCCAAACCGGAGTCTCGCATAGCCAGACCTATCTCCACACTTCGTTTTAGCAGTGTACCAGTGTCAAATATAATCCATTAGTTTCAAATATAGTTTTCTAGTCAAACTAAACTGTAAATTTCGTTACCTCATTTATCAACATGATGACGATGTCCTCACTTCTCTATACTGTATTACCAACCGGTTAATACCACCTCTAAAAACTCTTTCCGTTCTCATTACTTGCTTCACAAATGTGTTAACAAACTACAAATTATGATCCTTGCTTTCCTTTTTTCTTTTTTTTCTTTTTTGCCTTTTGGGAGCACTGGTCAGCAGGTGTCACTGACTGTTACCATGAAAACATGGCTCTTAGCTCTTAGTTAGCCTAGGCTTAAGAGAAGTCAGTTTTTATTTTTCTGAAACTGTCTACCTTGCATCAGTCCAATTTTAGAGCAAGATTAAGACTGGCGTAACATTTCAGACCAGACTAAAATACCTCTGGGAAACTGGCCCTGGGGTTTGCATCTGAGGCCTGTATGTGGATAGGTTCAGGGTTTAAAAGCACATTGGTCAGGGTTAGGTGAAGAGTGTGGTTTCAGTTAAATGTTATAAAAGTAAATACACTGTGTTAAAATGACTGTTTATTTTCTATATTAAACCAAGACCACAATCTTCCCCTAAGCTTAACCGACTGCTGTGAGTGCCTTAATATAACCATGAAAAGTTGTATCTTGCTTCAGTTGCTACTAGTGGATGTTATCGGAAAACAAATGAAATGTGTTGTCAGAAAACATTTCGCCGATACTTTTGGTATTAACATTTTGAGACTTACAGGGTTTTCTCATTAGGTTGATACAACATGTAATCAAGGCCAAAACACATTTGCTATTGTAAGAGACAGGGCTGTCTCATTGCAACAGTGCAAACAGATCAAGAGGTTATTTGTCAGGTAACTCGAAAAAATCTGATTCCTTCGACATCTGATTGAAACGCAACTTACTTACAATATTCCATTTAGATGAGTTACAGTGAAACATAAACACTCATGAGCAAATCTGTGTAGTGAAGTGCTTTGAAGGGTTAGTTGAAGACATACTGTAGATGTTTTGAGACAGATTCTGCTGAATGTTCTATTGCTAAGCATTTGATAGAGTTTTTATTCCGATTAGCTCTCATCCCTCATCATGGTTATATTTAGAAAACAAAAGACTCCACGTCTATTTACTAAGGTGAGCATAGATACTTTGGTTCCATCTCTAACCAAAAACAGATGGCAGCTACATGTTAGTGCTCAGCAGAAATCCCATTAGTTTGCAGTAGGACAATATGGTCCCAAAGAGCAAAGATTTGGTTCTGACACGTGTGTGGAAAAACAACAACACACATTTAAATTCTTGTTGTCCAGTAAATGCTGAACAGACTCTCCATCAGAGAATACCCATGTGGCATAGGAGGAGATAAGATGTCTCTGCATTGTCCCCTGAGAGGTAATGGCCCTGCTTTGTCCAGTAACACAAAGGATGTCTTACAACTCAGCCCCAGATTAAGGCCACAAGGTCAGAAATCGGGGCTTTGAGTTTCTGTGCATCAGATCGAAGTGGTCATTCTCCAGGAACATTGCCCTCAACCTCCTCCTGGAGGTGGAGGAGGTGTGTGTGTGCTCTTTTCTTTTGTTTTATAGACTTGCTCGCAGTTAATTTGCATTTTCCTGCTATCAAAAAAGAGGCGTGCAGAGTGAGAATAGAGCTTGTTTCAGTCTGATGATCCAGACTGATTTATTAACAGGGGAGAGGGTAACACTATAGTTGCTCATTTCTGTCTTTGCCTGTTGTTCTGAGTATCATGGCTGGAGGTTATTCTGCACTTTTTTTTTTTTTAGCATTTATGAATCAGTCATTTTCGGCATGAGCTCACACATACCCAGTGGTGTGTGCTATGGTGTTTTCGCAGGGTCACGGGGTTGGAGAAGTGTAGGTATGAGGGAAGTCAAAGAGTGTGTTTCAAAGGCTTTCTAGTGTTTGGTCCCTTTGCCCTGTGGGCTTTGCTATTTCCAATATAAGGCCCTCTCTGTGGAACTTCCTTGGATTGTACTGCCCTATTTTGAAGGCTCCTGTTACCATGGTTACTGCAACCCCATGTAAAATACACGATGGTGGTGAGTACAACCTCAAGTGGGAGCACACATTTCAGTAGTCATGGTTACAACAACCTCTAAAGGATGAATTATGTAACTGGTGTTGTGTTTCAGACCAGATAGTCACTGGCAGGCAGAAACGGGTAACTCATAGCTACACTATATTTTTTCTTCTGTTTGGGCAAACTCCAACGTTTATCACTGTGGCGTGATACACGCGCATGAACTTTTACTTTCTAATAATTGCAAAAATGTTGAGTTCATGGCAGGCTTTGTCAGTGAATCAAAATGACTTTCAGGGAGAACGATTCAGTTGTTTTCAGGCAGAGCTGATTGAGTGGAACGAGAATAACTCCTCCTCTTTCTTCAGCGTTTCTGCAACACGTCTCATCATTTTCTTTATGTCTTCGGACAACCAGCTGATTTGAGGATGTTACCGTGTCTGGCTGAGATACTGTGCAGCACCAGTGCGCGTGTGTGAGTGCTGGTGTGTGTATATCTGACGATGAGTAAATATGTGTATTTACACGCATGGATTAACTCACCTCCCTGCCACACCCAGTTGCTCCATGTCCCGCAGGCCGTTGCCGTGTAAACAGTCATGATTTGAGGACACAATGTACAGCAGCAGGTCTTTATTTGCCTTTCATGTCACTATACATTAATCTGTGGTGACGGTGACTATGACAAGCAGATGCCACAACTGGGCTCGTCCTATTCGAATCCTTTAGGAAAGCAGGGTGTTGATGAAACAAGAGTATCATTATGCTGATTTATCTCTATTTAAAGTTTCGGTTTCCCCAAAACAAACTCAGAAAAAAGGCAGCCCTGCAGCGGTTAAAAAAAAAAAAGAGAGAGAGAGAAAGAGTCATCTCATGTTTTGATCATCAGCTGACATATTTCGGCATGAAACCTTCACCAGAACATACATGACAGCACTGAACTCTCTTTTTAATTGCCAAATCATCCAAACAACAGGAAAACAGCTGCACTTGTACGCCCTCGAGAAGATCCACAATGCAGGAGAAAAAGTAAAGACAAAAAAAAAATATATAGAAATTGTTTACTGGTCATAACTACGACCGCTGCTAGAGGTCGGCTAACAATAAAACGTAACTATGGTTTGTAATAAGCCGCATGCACAGGCAACCTATGGGCTCATTTTTTACAGGACACTCTCGAAATTCAGTGAAGCAGAAGTGCACCTCTTTCCTCTTATGAACGGATTCCCGCTCTTAAAATATGACACATGGATGTCATCACGGTTACACACAATAAATAGGGATAATTTTTACGTTACTAAAACTAATTTGGTTTAATTTGGCTAATTTGAATATTTGATTTTATCCTCTGTCAGTTAAATTTATGAGTTGACACTGACTCCTCAAAGACATGTTGTAAAGAGACAGCAGCTGTGTAATTAATGATGCTGCGTTTTTTTGGTTGCTGAATTAGATCATCAACCTGAAGTGAGGTATTCCACTGCTTTGATATGCTTCTTATTACTGGGATAAAACTCTCTGTCCAGATTTAGTGTTCTACTTTTTGAGAGAGACATCGTCTTCACCAGGTTAACTGCTTATTTGGATGCATTTAATCTCATCTCGAATGCAATTTTTTGATCAGTTATCGCTTTTCATGTGTCTGTCTGGCAACTGAACGCCTAATTGTGTGTCTGTGTGTCTCAGGTTAGATAAGAAAAGGAAAGATTTACAGTATCTGCTCTGTTCAGTAATGTCCGAGAAAAACTTTTTTCCACTGATTACTTTTTGTGAGACAACTGACAGTCTTTGACTCTACGCCACATCAAGGTTATGCAAATATTACAAAAGCGGTCTGACTCTCTGGTTGGCTCAGTGCTTCATTAGAGTGGAGCCGGCAGAGCAGTGAATATGTTTACAGTCAGGAAAATATGCAGGCCTACCTTAACTACAACAGTTTTTATATGCACGGTCTTAAGGTGTTGCATGTGTTCTGCATGGCTGAGAGGATTTATAGCCAAATATTCACAGTAGCATAGTAGAATGAAATACCGATCTCCATTATATATAATGGAGAAAATGCCCGGCTGTGTTTATGTAAGGTTGATTGTTCAAGATCCATGCGGTCTCCGTCTTGTGTGTTGGGTGTTGATTTAGTAGGGTTCAACAGGCTGTCATTGAGCCAACCCCTCGGTAAGCATTTATAGACTCTTTGGGTAGAGAACCAGCTGACAGGCGTATATTATGTACTCTATAGAGAAAGTGGGGGATGCCTCTACAGTGTGGCTTTGCTTCAGCTGAACTGTTTGGAGTGGAGTGGGTGATATAGGGATACATCGGAAAAAAATCCTCGTCTTAGGAGCTTTTAAAAGTTTTAAAAGCACAGGTGGTTGCTGTTGTGCCACAAAACCTGCCTGGAAGATAAACAACCTATCGGGTATAACAACTGTGAATAGGCTTGTTTTACATTTTACATTTTCACGCTCTAATAGCGCTACTGAGATTTTAGCATTGGCGGTTGGCATTCAGAATTACCTTGACTGTTTTCAAACCAGTCCCTACTCTCCCCACACATTGAAAACATACATTTGAAAACATGAAGATGACAAAACAATGATGGATTACAAACAGGTTTTTAAGCATCTGCACGCTGAATTTCATTACATGGTAAGTAAATTGAAAATACAACCTGGATTGGAGCAAAATCAAAAACTAAGTCAAAAACCCTTTAGGATACTGGTAAGACTTTACTTTCGACCCTGAGAATGACTGATTCCATGAGTCTCTTGTTTCTGTTGTCAAGGGAAAGATGGTGATCACATCATCCGGTTATAAAAGTTTATTAGACATTCTGAACATCCTTCAATTTCCATCCAGAAATGTAAATCCTTCTAAGCAAAGAACATTTGTTAAAACCCAAACTCTGCTCTTGTATATGTTACACGTTACAGTCAAAAACCTTTTTTGTACCACTAAGACTAAGATGAACTTTGTTCCGTAATAAGTCTATGAGCTAAGATCCTCTTAGCTGCAAAAAAACGGAATCATCCAAAACTGTTAAGTTCACAGTCATACAGAATAACAAACACGTAACACGTATACAAACAACAATAACGACAAACTTAATTCAGTCATCATTTTTTGTCCTTGCAGGCTGCATGAAAGAAAAGAAAATTATCTAAAATGTCCGGGCATGCTTTGTAAAATGATCAGCTATAATACAAAGTTTACATGTTTTTTAGTGAAAGGGCTAAAATGCTGTAGGTAAAACAGCGGGTATGGTCCTTGAACACAAAACACCACAGTGCAGGTGGGAGTTGTGTCATTGGCACAGCGAGACAGCCAGGTGTTAGGTGTGTGACTGCCATGTGTTATGTGATTATTTTAAGGTAAACCATTGTTTCTTGATGTGTTAGGGGCTGTCATAAGAAGCTGTAATTGAACATTTTTAATCTATGCAGTTCACGTATTTATCAACAGATACAGCCAAAAGTAAGTTGTATTTGGCAGGCCTCTGAAACAGAAACCATTCAATTTTGAATTCAGTCTGCGCTGCATTGTTGGTGCTCTGACCTGCAGATCACAGGAAATAAATGCAGAGTGACGAATCAATTCTTTTCTCTTCCACACCGTATCCCTCTCTCCTCCTCTCTCTACTTTTGCTTGTCTCTTTGCTCCACAACCCCTGTCTGTCTCTCACCCCCTCCTTCTCCAGCCTTCCTCCTTTTTGCTTGCCCGTGTAATGTGTCAGTTTGCTTCCTTTCTCTGCTTTAGAACAATCTTTAACATAAACCAAGTCTGGTATGTTTTGTTTCCAGGCTTTATCCTGTCTCTCCCTTCTCTCCTCCACTTCTCTTTCAGCTAATGTTTGTGTGTGTTATTGTGTGTATCTAGCGATGTCTCAGTCTCACATTAATTTGAGTCGGTAACCTCGCTTTGTTCGTTCTATTAATCCCCCAAGTCTTAACAAAGAGAAATCCTCTCCTTCGCGTTCTCTCAACCTCTGTGCATGGATAAGTTTTCAAATTTATCTTTCCCTCTCGGATCATCTTTCCCACAGTACCAATCTTCTAATCTCACTTCTGCTTTTACCTTTGTGTTTTACAGCTTACCTGTTCACTTGCTCACTATTTTTTTCTCTCTGACTCTCGCTAGCACTGTCTTTTTTGTTTTTCTCCCTGGGTCGTCTCTCTCACAGTGATAAGTGGTCATTAGTCTTATTTGTCAATACGCCTAAAATGGCATTAAATCTTTGTATTTTCCATGTATACCAAATTGTTATGTAATATGAGCCAGGAGCAATTTTTACGCTAATTTTAGTATTTTCTCTATCTTTCCAGCAGATATGTTATTGTTTATTTCTAAAGATCTTGTACTGTAAATTTTGTTTTGTTTGATGGCAAATTTTGTGCATGGACAATCCTCAGAGTGTGTGAAGCGGTAATGATGGACAAAGTTTCCCATCGGTGTATGTATAGCTTTGGGCCTTTTTTGCTATAAATACACTCAAATATAGCTAGAAATTGTTTCTGGATGACTGTTTGTATGTTTCTTTACTCTCACGCTGTTGCAGTCCAGTGAGGCACACCACAGCCTCTGTTGCTGAAGAGACAAACGCTACATGGCCAAAACACTTGAAAGTAACTGTTGAACAACTTGTTCCAAAATCATGGGCAATAAAGGGATAGTTTGCCTTTTCTGGAAATAAACTTATTCATTTTCTTACCAAGAGTAAGATGAAAAAATGATATTACTCCCATGTTTGTATGGTAAATATAAAGCTACTACCAGCACCCCGTTGGCTTAGCTTAGCATAAAGACTGGAAACAGTGGGGAAACAGCAGATGTCAGCATAGTCAGAAGAAGAAACCTCCCATAAAACCCCAACTAGTCAATTTTAGATCTTGGCTTTTAACGAGTTAAACAGACGAGATATTATTAAATAGTGAGCCTCAGGGGTGCTGGTAGACAGATTCCTTCACCTTTGGTCAGAGCCAGGCTAGCTGTTTTCCGCAACTCCAGTTTTTGTGGTAGTCTAAGATAACAGGCTGCATATTTAGCAAAGTAGATGTGAAAGTGGCACCAATCTTCTCATCTCACTCTTGGCAAGAAAACGAGTCAGTATTTTTCAAAGTGTGCTTTTAATATTCTGCTACATTTTTGCATTGATTAGCCTATCACGGAAATAAGGCACAGCTTTGTGCAAACTAAATACTGCAGAGGTTAAAGAACACAAAAAGCTCAAAGGTTTGTTGACAAACTTTACTGTGTTTTTCCCTTGCTCTAGAAAGTAAAGTAGAAAGTAGAAAGCATAAGTAGGCTACTGAAAAGTAGACTACTTATGCTTTGGACTGCATTCTTCTGTCACATAATCCTTACCTTAATGGCTTTAGTGTTCCCTCAAGAGTCTCCCATGACAGCCTCCATTTTTTTTGGGAAAGGCTTTCAAAACGTGTTGGAACCAGGTTGCTCCTATTCAGCCACAAGAGTATTAGGGAGGTCGGGTACTGATGTTGGGCCATAAATCCTGGCTCGCAATCGGCGTTCCAGTTCATCCCAAAAGTGGTGGAGTTGTAGAGGTCAAGTTCTTTCATGCTGAATGTGGGAAAAAAAAATTCTACATGGACCTCGTGTTTGCTGGGGCCTTGTCATTTTGAAACAGAAAAAAACAACCTTCCCCAAATTATTGCCACAAACTTTTAAGCACACTATTGTCTAAAATAGAATTGTACGCTGTAGTGTGAAGATTTTTCCTTCTTTGGAACTGACGGACCTGGTCCAAACCATGAAAAAAAACCCCAGGCTAAAAGTACACCAAAGTACATACTTTTGTCCGTTCAGTGTACATCAGTGCTGAATATGAGCATGTTTATGTTAATATGTGTGTGTTCACGTCCGTTTTAACAGAACTCCGGGTAACAAACCAGGCAGTAGCCCAAGGGGTCAGACACCAGATGAGACCGGACGCCGCCAGGGGCCAAGCCACGATGCCAACTCCTCTGTTTCTGACTTGGCCAACTCAGTCACCAGTGACATGCTTATGGTAACACACAATATCAACACAGCCCCGTGAGACACAATTTATTGATACACCACTAGTTCATCCATGCTGTGTCTGTTTTCTGCTTTGCTGAACTCATCTATATTAAGAAGAGGAGGACTGCTGTCAGCAAAGCCTTTTAAATCATAATAAATGAGATTGCTGAGAGACTTGAATGGTGCTTCCACATCATCTTTCATAATCTAAGATGAATGTTACATCCAGGCGTAGAGACAAGGAAGGGGAAGATGAGCCAAGGGAGTAGAGGAGATAATGTAAAAACCTCAAAATAGGACTTCAGCTTAGTAGTGATTAATCACCCCTGTACAAACCTGGTTATATTGGCTTAAATGAAATTTAGCAGGACATACAGTATAAGCCTCCTATATAATGTTTATGTTCATTATGTCTGTGTTGCTTAGTTTTTAACTTGTAGAAAATACCTGTTGTTTGATGCAGTTTGAATATCGAGGGTGACAGCAGCTGACAAACCAAACACTGCTCGAGGTCCACTTGCTCACTGTAGCACACGTTTCGTTATCGGCAGAGGAAGGTTGCTCACTTTTCATGGAAATGAAGCCCGAATCAGTTCAGGCAGAGCACAGTAGTCGGAGTTGTTTTGGCATGGGCTGTCTCACACATGCTTCACAATCATTGGTTCATTCACAGCTGTGTGAGTAGAAACAGGAAATCCTATTAAGGCAGGTGTACAGGGCGGCCATTATAATCTCAAACCTGTAACCATTTCTCTGCTGATACTCTCATGCCTTCCCGACCTCCTCCTTATGTTTTACTTTTGGTATTGTTGGTATAACTAAGATTTATGTTCAAATCTTAAAGAGTTCTCAAAGAACCAGGCGGTCAAATCTGTTTCACCGTTTTCTTTAAATGGTCAATTTTTTGACGTGTCTCTGACTGAACTTTAGGTGTATAAACTTTACTTGATTCTGAGCAGTTTCAAGACACCTCATCCATGTTGGCTTTAAATTTGAGGTTGACAATTCAGTGACACCTGACAGTTGAAGCTTAACCTGCCGATGAAAAGTGGGTGTTACGGTGGTCAAAAGCTCCAGAACGAGCTTGAGTGTTGACCTTGAGTGGTGATTGTTTTTGGGTCCTATTTTTTGTAGTTTTGCCCATGGCTCCTATCATTAATAATAATAACACTATACTTACAAAATTAATTGCTGAGATCTGGAAACATGGCAACATCGCTAAAAATAAGTCCACTGGGGTGAAAAGCACAAGCTGTCAGGAAATCATATGGGTTTAATCCAACCTCCAGATCAGCCAAACTCATTTGGAAGAGTAAATACTGGCGTTAAAATTATTTCCAAACCTGTCTGCTGTAAACATCCATCACTATTTAATTTGCCCGAAGTGCTTGCCAAATCACAGTAGTTATTTTGGTAAGTGAAACGTTTGGCTTTATTAAACGGATAGAAATGATGGACAAAGCTACAAAAAGACAACCAAAGTTGCAATAAACCAGAATTATCCTTTAAAAACATTTTGTATGAGGTGTTTACATTTATTATTCCACCGCCTACAGTATATAATACACCTTGTTGGTTCTAGAGAGGACAGTGAGAAAAGAAAGCCTACACATTTAAGTTCGATTGAGCAAAGTCCTATGAGAAGTGTTTCCTCCTCCCAAGTCTTTCATCACTCAAAAAGTTCTGTCTTCATCCCACTCAGCTCACCCACCTGTATAGCATCACAGTTAGTTACTGCCGTACAGTATCTCAGCTAACAGAAGTAATCGTCACTCTGAAGTGAGACACTGGGAGGGGAGGGGACATGCGCCTTATTCAGCGAGGTTCAGTAATTAGCTATGAAAGAACACACAGTGCTGTGGGTGCTGCGAGAATATGGCAGAGATGGGTATGAGCAATGTGTAATTATGTGGGTCTCATGGTGTGTCTGAGGAATTCACAGTAGTGGCGCTTAATGATAATACTCATTCTAGGCAGTTTTGCCGAAGGCGTCTATATATTACACAACCCTCCTTTCATGCTGAAAATACCCATCCAGCACTTTTGAGCCACTTTTGCCGCTGTAGGAAAAGCAATGGCAGTATACACAGACTTTATTCCACACACTGTATCGAGAAAAAGGATGCTGTGAAATGGCACTGAACGTCAGAGTGTATATACATCCAACCCTCTCAAGCGTCTCAGGTGATAGGGGTTGGGGGAGGACGGGTGGGGGTCCTGTCAGCATCACATGGTTCTTATCAGGATGCACTCTGACACTGCTTTCATTTTGTGTGATGCTCACAGAGCCATGAATAGTGCGGTGTGAATGTCTCTTTGCCCCTGTGTCATCACACATCCACCTATTTGCGGAGGTTTACATGTGCTTTATTCAGTGAAGGATATGGCTGGCCGTATTCAATTTTTAATTTTTTTTTAATTAGTTAATTTATTTTTTTGTCAACAAATCCCTTGAAAAGACCAGACTGGCAACTTCCCAAGCCTACAGTATATGTGGCACTCAGCACCAAGCCCATTCATTTTTACAGAGGACGTAAATCTTTAGAAATTGGTCAGAGATATTAATTTTCAAAAAAGGCTAAATAAGCTCAAAATAAGCTACAGTCCATGTTCACATTCACTGTAATGAAGGAGCATGTCAGTCCGTGCAACATGTGGCTCATTTTTGAGTTTTTAATTGTTTTTGGACAACAATGGAGGTCAATGGCAGAGGAATAAGCTGTATCAGGCTTTAGCTAGAGAGACAGTATTTGTTAGAATCAGTTCATTGCTGGTGTTGGTCTTGTCAAGGGATTTGTTGACAATAATAATAAAAAAATATATACAGTATCGGCAGCCTTATTCTTTAAACAAATAATGCACATATATACTTCCGCAATTGTGCAATTGTCATTAGATTCCACAATAACAAAAATATAAAACATCACAGGATTTATCCTTTAAAATGTTGCAAAGAACTGGCCATGTTTTGTGCTCTGAGAGAATTTAAGAATTGAATGAGAAGAGAGGACTGGGGGGAAAAAAAGAGAACGCACCCAAATGCAGAAATTGGGGAAAAGCAATTTAGTCCAGCTGTTGTGTAGAGGACTGCATAATGAAAAGTGATCATATTCAGCATGGAGAATGAAGTTGAGCAGCACCATCAGAAATGTGTAGGAGAATATAGGATTGGATATTAAATTTCTAGAACGGCTCCTTGAGTAAGGCCTCCAGCGATTTCCCCATCAGATAGCACTTTTCACACTGGATTTCTCTCCCTCCCTCCAGGCCACAGCACCATCAGTCAGAGGGTCTGCGAACCAGCAGATAATCTGCCTCTCATCTCCACACAGCCATGGACACTTTGTGCCCTTATTGCACAGCAGACAGCGGCCATGTGACATAACATTATGCTGGTCTGCCAGTTAGGAGCTGGGTTTTTTGTTTGTTTGTTTGTTTTGTTTTGTCTTTGAAGGGCAGAATTAGCGCCCCCTGCGGATTGGAGTCCAAGTTTCCCATTTAGTTTGATATGTGATACCACCTGTCAGCTCCCCTGAGAGTGTTTTACCTGTGTGTGTGAACATGCTGTGACTATGGCCAAGTTTTGACCCTGCGGTCTGATAACAGTAGTAAAATTCTCATGGGCCTACATTTTGTATAGTTGTAATGCTCAGTTTTTGTGGAGACTGTTTTAGAGGTATCGATTCAGCTTTATGGTGTAATCTCAACTCAGTTTCAGTTTACTTGTGTTGTTCTGGAGCTTTCGACCATATCAAACAGTCCTTATCAACAGACTGAGTTTGCTCAGTTGCTAAGGAGCTGTAGATGCTCGGACCTTCCTTGACTCTGAGGAACTCTAGCGCTGTATCCAAAATCACTTTCTCGTTCACTCATTCACTAGTTATAGATTTTTGTGAGATGTTATAGACCCTCAGTAATTAATGAATAGTGAGCAGTGAGCTGAGATTTCAGACACTTATGAATCATCATCATTTTGAGTCTTCACTGACAAATGTAGTGTTACTCAACAGTTTAGCCCATCTTTAATATACAACACAATGCATTGTGGGATTGTAGTTGTTTTTTTTCCACACTCAACAAGTATATATGTTGTTGTATACAACACTGTATAACTGTTGACTCACTGTCAACTTTTACAGTGAGTCAACGTGGATGGATCAGAGCAAATGTAAACATCATATCAACACATCAACATACAGTTCCATGCAACTGAGCAAACTGAGGACTGGGGAGCTTGATTTGAGGTTATTTTGTCAAAAAACGTGAAACTGAGTGTGGCTTTACTGGTTCACTTTATAATAAAACAATGAATATAATCTAAAGAACAAACTAATTTCAAGTGAAATGTGATTTAAATCTCACCTAAAATGTTTCTCTTGGAGATCTTAATTGAAAGGAGGAATCATTTTTCTCCTCACAGGATATAGGTGCTCCTGAAAACTTGGAGTCCACTATGAACTGTGCATACCTAATGAACAACACTAAATTTATCAAAATATTATATCTGGCTTCAAAATAGAACAAAACTAGTAATAAACCCATAAACGTTGTATATGCTTCCCTCTACAATATAGCTCAAACCTATCAACCACTGAGAATGAAATTTAAAAAAAATAACATTTGTCTCCTCTCTCTCCTGCATCTCTTAGTTGTCTCCAGGTTCGGAGGAAGATGAACATGAGGGTCCAGTGTGTGAGAAGCTGGGTCGTATTCAGTTTAGTGTCGGATACAGTTTTCAGGACTCCACACTAACTGTCAAAATTCTGAAGGGCCAGGATTTGCCTGCTAAGGACTTTTCCGGCACCTCTGATCCGTTTGTCAAACTCTACCTGCTGCCGGACAAGAAGCACAAATTGGAGACCAAAGTGAAGAGGAAGAATCTAAACCCCCACTGGAATGAGACCTTCCTGTTTGAAGGTTTGATGGAGGAGGCATTCCTAATACCTTAAACATGAACTTGACAATGTTCACAGCACATGCAGGCACTCCAATGCTATTTTTTTTCTATGTGCGTCACTTTGACTTTTTGGGACTGTGCTGTGTCCATTTCTTTCTCAGGGTTCCCCTATGAGAAGGTGGTCCAGAGGACTCTATACCTGCAGGTTCTCGACTACGACCGCTTCAGCAGGAATGACCCCATAGGAGAGGTGTCCATCCCCCTCAACAAACTGGACCTGGCCAACATGCAGACTTTCTGGAAGGAGCTGAAACCATGTAGCGATGGCAGCGTGAGTGAGAAGGAAAGGGGGGGAGGGAAGGAAGGAGGTAGAGGAAAGAAGGGGAACAGGGAGGAGAGGGAGGAGGGGAAAGAGACGATGGGACAGAATGTAACGGGTGATGTCATTCCTGGCTGCCGTGAGGCTCCCAGGGGAAATGTGGCAGTGCGCTGGTGGGTGAAGAGATAGAAGTGAATATGGAGAGGCTGACAGGTAGACGGAGAGAACACAGACAGCCAGAGGAAGAAACAGAAACACACAGTAAGTAGCAAAAGGGAGAACAATGTGAAAAGGGCATAAAAAAAGTAAACATTTTGCTGTTGTTGTGTATGATTTCTTCAGGGGAGTCGAGGGGATCTGCTGGTGTCTCTGTGCTACAACCCCACAGCCAACACCATCACTGTGAGCATCATCAAAGCCCGCAACCTCAAAGCCATGGACATTGGAGGCACTTCTGGTATAGATGCTCCCTCATCTCCCATGTCCTTTAATTGTTGTCTTTCTACATCATTGGTGCTTCAAAATAAAACTGATAAAAATGATTCATTACTACAAAATGATATTAAATCCATGATAGCAGACAAACTAAACAGGAACGAGATATTTTGAACGGCATACAAACAGGCATATTTCCCTCTCCACAGACCCCTATGTAAAAGTGTGGTTGATGCACAAAGACAAGCGTGTGGAAAAGAAGAAGACAGTGGTAATGAAGCGCTGTCTGAACCCTGTTTTCAACGAGTCCTTCCCCTTTGACGTGCCTGCCCACGTGCTGAGGGAGACTACCATAATTATCACCGTCATGGACAAGGACAGGCTGAGTCGCAATGATGTCATTGGAAAGGTATCTCCTTCCCTCTTCCTTTTTGTTCCTCCTCTCCTTCTTCTCCTTCTTCTTCTCTTCCTCTGTGTTTTTCTGACTCTCTGACAGACCATCAGCGGCGGATCACTGCGCCAGTCTCTACTGACCTCTGCTGGAACGTGCAGACCGATCCTCTAAATTGTAAATGAATACATGGGCAACAAAGGAGGCAGAATGGCACACACCTCATTTTTTAGGGTGAACCAGTTGCTTTTAATTAAACTTACACCGGTGACCAATAAGCATCACATGCAGGCACGTGCAGGTGCACGATCTCGTATGTAAAAGCATATGCCTGAACATTTCCGTTATGATTCATCTCTGAATTATTTGCGTGTCTCAAAGAAAAATGCATCTATTGCCCCTAGGAGAAGATTGGCCAGTACAAATCTTTCAGACACGGTAATAATCTTTGAACCGTGTAATGCACAGATGTGCTACTATGCCGTCTGTCATTCATACACATCTACAGTAACTGCAGCTGCTATATATGTTGCCATCCTGACCGCATATATTATCTGCCTACACACGGCAGTTATTAATATGTTTCCTATTGTACCACACTCATATATAACTTGAAACTGTGCAGAGGACGCTGAAACTTGACCAGTATTTCTTGTGACGTGTACAGATCTGGAGTTTCTTTCTACATGAGAATTACTTAAAGACTCGGTGTCTGATCTTCATTAGTGTCAGCATTAGCCTTTCTCAGAGTATTTCAGCAAGTAAAATCTCTTTCTCTAATGGCTCTTTTTCTGCCCAGGATTTGAGTTAAATTCAGATTAGAGTGGCAGGCTTAGCGGTGAAAGCAGGGCTAGACCTTACTCACAGTGAGCTTTTTTTTTTTCACTTAATACCCCACTGTTTTTCGGGAAGGCTTTTCAAATATAACATCAATCTCTGTTACATGAGTTGCACTGACTCTCTCTTTCTCACAGATTTATCTTTCATGGAAGAGTGGCCCTGCAGAGGTAAAACACTGGAAAGACATGATGGGTCATCCTCGTACTGCCGTGGCCCAGTGGCACGCTCTCAAGGCCTGAGGGACCCAGCGACCAACCTGCCTACAGTGTTTTTCCCCTCAGAATTCAGCATCAGCCGCTCAGCCCCTGCCCTCAGCACATATCCACTACTTCCTAACTGCAGTCTTGGGCTGCAGGAAACTGTCTGTCATCTCTTTGTTCTCAGGCCTCTTTGATATCCCCTGCCCTCAGTCCTTGTGACACTATCTTTAAATTTCACCGTTGTCAAGATCTTTTTCCCCACCTGACCCCCTCTCATCCCTTTGTCTGGACTTAATGTCTTTGATGTCTTTACTCACTTTCTCCTTTTGCCCTCTTTCTATGAGATTTGCTTTTTTTTTTTTGCAAGATATCCCTTAGTCTTTCATCCACCTCGTCAACCACCCTCAGTGTTTAACATCAGAGCAGTACCTCTTGCCACCCATGAATACAAACTACCAACCAAAAATGGATCAAACTGATATTCCAACCATCCTCCATGGCGGGAAGGCAGGCTGCATTCAAACATGCACATGAGTGTGAATGACGCTGACCTGTGCAACCCATTTACCACCCACATCTGTTGTTGCAGTGAGGAATCTTCCACTCTCCTCCTGTTAAGTCCACTTCTGTTACCGTCACTAATCCTGCATACCCTTAAAATGCCTGAAAAATCAGGAAAACCAATGCAGGCAATGGAAGAGTGATGGCCTGTATTTAAAATGAACTGGAACTGGACCATGTCACTCAACTCAATCTTGATCTTTTTCACTTTTCACTCTTTCTCTGGCACCACTGTAATAATTCTCCCTTGGCTGGAACCCTTTGTTGTCTGTGCGTGCTGTGGGTGATGTGCTGTAACCCCAAATGAAATTCTTCAACAACAACAAAAAAAAAAAAAGGATATGAACATGATCATTTAACACGGGTCCATTAGGGCAAGTTTCAAAAAAACACTTTCCTATTTTCTTGGAAAAGAAACCCTAACAGACAGAAAAAAAAGTAGAGTGATTAATGTTGTGTTTTATTTTTTTGTTTTCAAAAGAATTTAGAGGATCATCCTGTTCTTCCAGACAGAAAATAAGCAAAAAGCCAGCTTCCAAAAGTGTGCAAGTGTGGGTTAATGGATGTGTGCATGTGTGTGCGTGTGGGTGTGTGTGCGCGCGCGTGTGTGTGTGTGTGTGTGTGTGTGTGTGTGTGTGTGTGTGTGTGTGCGTGCGTGTGTGTGTGTGTGAGTCTGTGTGAATGAGGGAGTATTTTGGACTTTCACAACTAAATTAAAGATATTGTTGAAAATAACATTGCCCTGGATATTGTTGTATTGTTAGAATTTGTGGTGTTGAAGTTAGCCGAGGACGTGGGGAGGTCACTAAGGTGAAACAGTCCGTCCGCCCAACATTACAGACACACAGCATTTTTTTAATGCACCTGTAGTGGTATCCAGCCAGACAGAGAGACACGCATATGTTTATGTTGGTTCGATCCCCTGAAATCACTGCTGCCATCCCCAAAGGAAATCAACAGGATTCCATTGTGGTGCTCACTGCATTTGAAATGGCTTGTGAAAAATTCAGCACCAGCTTTGTTTTTCCAGAAAACAATGTTCTTGTTAATCAGATAATCCACAAACCCCACATACTGAATGGTCTTCATTGGGACTAGAAGAAATTGGTGAAAACAGCTGAAAAACAATATCTAAACCGAGTAACCAGGGTATTTTCTAAATTAATATTTTTTAATTAGTGGGACTGACTGCAGTCAAAAGGAAAAAGCTAGAAAGTGGACATTGATGTTAGATTTTTTTTTCTGACTCCTCATTCCAAGGTTAAGAGTGAACTCTCCATTTTTTGAGATTTGGGTGAACCAAATATATATGACGCAGGCAGTAAATGACTGTGTTAAGATGATAATATTGAGAAAGTATATGAAATAGATCAATCACTCAAAAGCCCCATCTCTGCCACTCATTTTACAATGTGTCTGTCAGCTGCATGAATCAGCGTTTTAATCCTGGAGTAAGCATTAATAGAATTATAGGCAACACCGTTATTTTTTCCTTGTTACAAAGCGCTGAGTCCAAGGACGATATCAGACCTGATTTTGTGGTGTTTTTGGGGGGTTTTGAGTTAAGTACAGGTCAGACTTCCAGTTGTTTGCTTCGCTGTCTGAATGTGACCTCCCCAAAGTCCCTTATAGACACATGTTTGAGAGTAATAATATCCGGGGCAAAAGTCTTTTTACATTCCACTGTTTGTTTTTGTCTACTGGATGTGTGTATGTGTGTGTGTTTTCACTGTGGGTGAGTGTCAACACTTGAACTTTAGTTTGTGTGATTGTATTTACTGTGAGTCCCTCTGTGTGTATATCTGCACTGAGTTCTATTTTGCCAGTTTAATACAGAACAACATTGTTTACCGTTTTTATTCTGTATGAAACAATCCAGATGTACAAAGAAATATGTTTTTTTAAAAGCTGTCACTTCTTTAAGAATCACTGCACTTGTTGACGACAATGCTGGAACAAACCTCTCTTCATAGCAGGTTCATTATCCTCACGTGTGGTTTAAAAGGACGTTTGGTTTGGGAAGAGGAAAATCTGTTATAGCTACATGAGCTGAGAGTGAAGGTCAAACGAAAAATGCCATGAACCAGCTTTTGAGTTCAGACAGAAGCAGCTACCGACATTTCGTCCTGTCTGTCCTTCCCATCTGGTCCGATCTGATTCACCAAGGCCAAAAAATGAGGGGTGGCTCCCTAGCATCACAGCTGACGTTGCCTCTAAACACCCCCGTCGTGCACACATGCTTTCTGGCACAAAGTGTTCTGTGTGTGCCTTATAAACCCCGCCACGCCTTGCTCTTCACCATATGCGCTCCCTCTCCGATTGTCAGGGAGAGGGGGAGGGAAAAAAAGGTGAGACAGGAGATGATCTTCACCTCTTTGCATTACTGTGAAAGCTACGTCTCAGGTCGGAGCGGAGAATCAGAGCATCCCAAAATAACCAGGAACACAGTCATCTGTCTGTTCTGATGGCCCTGTGTGTTAAACAAGGCAATATTTTGAGTGCTGCAGACAAAGCGTTACATTCCAAAGGCTTAGTGAAAGTCACTTCAAGCAATGCAACTTATATATTGGTTAAAAATATCAGTCAGGGTCTGGTATGTTTTAGTTTCAAGAAATGGAGCTGGATACGTCTTTCTGCACGCTTCACTGGCCGAATACCACACACTGGTAAATTTTAGTGGACAAGCTCACATTTCTGATTTAGGGCATTCTGCTTGAGACAAAGAGAGGTTAACCAGCAACATTTTAATTTATATACTGTACAAATGATTGTGAAGTGTCCTGTCTGAAAAAAAAGAAAAGAAAATATCATCAGTATTTACTGGGGTTGTTGATATCTGTCTGTCCTTGGTATCACTCAGCCCCCTCTTTCACTCCCTTTTCTCTTTGTAGTCACACATCCGTGGGGTGCACAATGTTAAATATCAACCATTTATTTTTTTGAAATCTGTACAGTGTATATAATAATATAAATGTGTATATAAAACAAAGATCCTTCTGGTCTGGTATTGTTATGAATTTTTCAGAGGTTTGTCTTTATAATTTCTTTAGGTCATAAATGGTTTACAACAAAAAGGTTTATTCCAGAGTTGTTCTGCAGTGGAGTAATCAGATCCTTTAAGTACAAGTACCTTACACAAATGTAAAAATGCTCCATTAAAAGACATGCATTCAAAATCCTACTTAAGCATAATTACAAAAGTATTATCAGCTTAATATACTCAGAGTATCAAGAGAAGAAACTGGCCATTCTGCAGAAAATTAGTGATGAAAATTAATACTGATGCAACAATGCATAAGCAGCATAGTGTTGCAGCTTGAGGTGGAGCTACTGTAGTTTTTCGGTTCAGTGATTCCCAGCAGAGGGTGGAGGGTGGGCCCCCCTCCCAAGGGCCACATGATTAATCAGGTAGGAAAGAAGAAAAAACAATGTTCTGCTACACATTTGTATTCATTTTTCAGGCTTTCTCTCACTTTTTTGTGAAATAATCATTTTACCTCTTTTCCTTCAAAAAAAAAATTGAAATAAAACATCTGATCATTTTTGAGGAGAAATCACTCTTTAGTGGAACTGCTAACAGCTAGAACCAGGGGGTTTCAGACATTGAGTTTTTTTTTTTTTTTGTGAGGGGTCAAAAGCCAAAAAGGAAACTCTGGTTTATTTTTAAATAATACGGGATATTTTATAAATTTATGTTTTTTTGCAAAATCCAATCCTGAAAAGTTATGAATTACACAGCCGTCAAATAAATGTAGTAAAAAGTACAATATTTCCAGATGAAATGTTGGGGAGTAGAAGTATAAGGCAACATAAAGTGGGGATATTCAAGTACAGTAACTAAAAACTACTTTAATGTACTTAGATACTTTCCACCGCTTTACAATCCAAAAACGCTGTCTAAAGCCATGAAAATCTGATAGTAAACTGGAGAGTTCGGGTGCCGAAGTGACTAATTTCACAGAGACTTGCGGCTAACTCACTGTGAATCCCAGTTAAGCCTTATTTGCGATGTTGATATCGTGAACTTCTTTTGTAGCAGTTAATTGCAAATACATGGACCAGCTAATAAAGCCACAATTATCACGGACGTAGCTGAAAGGACACAGCAACATTTGCTCTCCATGTTCCTCTCTCCTCCAGCTCAGGCAGAAACGGGACTTAGATCTTAAAGGTAATTAACACGGATCTTTAGAACTAAGGAAATTGCCTGCTCCGCCTCCTACACACTACGTTTAACTGCATCTTCAACACTAGATAACATCTAAGAGAAAAACTGTGGGTGTATGTAATGTTGAGAAAAGGTGTATGTTTAATTTACCAACTTATCTGACACTTCCATCCACAAAGTTTAACCTGGCAACCTTCCCGTCTTAGCAGTAACAGCAGTTTCCCTTTGTACTCCTCTGCTCACAACTCTCCAGCACACATGGGAAGACAAGAGGAAGGCGAGGGATGCTGCCGCTGCTGCTGGTGGTGGTGGTGGTGGCGGAGAGCGGAAAACAAGCGAACATCAGATTGAAATTCCAGGGGAGCTGAGGGTGACGGCAGGGCTGTGGATAAAACAGAGAACTGTCACGACATAGGAAGCAGCAGTGGAGGATGACAGGAGCGCTGGGCGACGAATAGGCACAGTGGGCGTGCGCGGGCAACTGATGAATATGCACTCTTAAGAAGCCTCAGAGCAATAGAGACGTGAACTGTGGTTCCCCTGCACGTGGGATCCACAGGTGGCATCTTTTCTTTTTTTCTCAAAGCCGGGGGGGGTAGTGACAGCCAGCAAGGTTCACATTCAACTACTGTCAAATAAATTCTAGCATGTAGTGCAGGAGATTTACACGGGCTCAATTAGGTGGCAGGATTTGATTCACGTTTAAACCTCTTCATTTCCCAGTTTATTTTATGCATTAAGATTAGAGGTGGAAGAAATATTCAGATTCTTTACCTATAAGTAAAAGTACCAATAAAACAATGTAAAAACACTCCAATACAAGTAAAGGCCATGCACTCAAATTCCTACCCAAATAAATATAGGCTACATACGTGTTAGCAGCAAAATGTACTTAAAAAATCAAATGTAAAAATACTCATTCTGCAAGAAATGCCCCCTGTGACTGATCTGTATTATTATATATTACATTACATTATTATATACATTATTATTACAGTTGAAATTGATGCATAAATGTATAAACAGCATTTTACTGTTTTAGCTGCTTGAGGCGAAGCTAGTTTTAACCACTTTGTATACATTTAGGTATTTAAGTCCAGTTGTTCCCAGCATAGAGGTCAGCTCCCTTCCACAGGGTCACAAGTTAAATCTGAGGGGTCGTGAGATGATAAATGGGAGAGGACAGAAGAAAAAAATTCATTCTACTACGTGTTTGTGTTCATCTTTTGGACTTTTCCCTTTGCTTTTTTTTTGTAAAATATTGGATAAGAGCATTTTTTGGAAACCACCTGTGAAGTTTAGAGAATATCTGGACACTGCTTTTTTGAAGTGGAACCGCTGGCTTAAACTTTTCATGAGGTATTGTATGTTATCATGTGTTTTTTTATGTAAAAGCTTAATCTTAAAACTAACTAGCTATGGCTGTCAAAAATGTAATCTGAAAAGTATATGCAGAGTAAAAAGTACAGATATTTGACTCTGAAATGTAATGGAGTTGCAGAAAAAAAGAAGTGGAAATGCTCAAGCAAAGTACAAGAACCTCAAAAGGGTAATTTAGTGAGTCCACTTGGTTACTTTCCACCACTGATTAAGATATTTGGTGAGACAGATGGCAGTGGAGCAAGGAACACACAGAGGGGAACCCTTCTGACATCACCTGCATCTATTTTAGGACAAGCTGAGACCATAAAAATTGAAGGTCACGATTCTTACTCGACGTAATTTCCCTTTAAAGGGTTGAGAAAGAACACACACGTTGCCATTCGTCTCGTATCTGTAAGATTGCCTCATTTGTTAAACACCTTGGTGGTACATTACAATTCTGCGGGCGTACGCAAGCAGCCTTGTCATCTGTTTTGCGAATCCGTGCACATCTCCTGGCCAGAGGGCATTTCCCCTCTGCTCTCGGTACAAGGTTCCACTGAACCAACATGACACACAGCCAGGCAAAAAAATCTTCCCCATAGTCAACACACACACACACTGATCCTTGTTTAAATGGCCGGGAGCGAAAATATGCTGTATGTTGCTTATTTGGAAACTTGGCTGGACGGAAAATTTCGGTGATGCTTTGTCTCACAAAAGCTGTAATAAAAACACACTGCCAACTCCATGGATAATATGACTTTCATCCTTAAATGCAGTAATGTAGTAAAAATAAAGGTGATTTTTTTTTTTTTTTTCTCCTCAGGCTGCTTGCACCTCTGTTCTCTTCATCTGTAACTCTACTGCATACAGGTTCTCAGTAGATGGCCATTCAAATAATTATGTCAGCTGATATTTTCACATTATACCCTACATAAAAAAAATATAAAGTATCTGAAATATATGTGGATTACCGGTGACCCATTTGCTACAGGGGCACTAAGATCAGCGTGTGCTTCAATTTGACAGTCACTGAAAATAAAGTGATCTGCTTCCATCTGGCGTCCATTAACAGACACTGCAGGCAACACAACCAGCATTATGCAACAGAAAGTGTCCATACTGTCAGACATGGCATCCTCCAGTCATGTGATCCAACCCTATGGTGAAAGATAACCCTCAGAAAGACACAACATCGGCAGGACACGGCAGAGGATCAATTGAAGATTTACAGGATTTATTAAATAACCCATAATGACTGTTATAGGCACAGTAAAATCATTGTACAGATCAGCTTGTATCCATTAATGAAAGCTGGTTTATCGAGGATGCATCTCACACATTGAGCAGTTTTAATTTACAGTCTTAAATCACAAAATTACAATACAATTAATGCAAAATATTCATAACACAGTCTTTGTCCGATCCAAAAACTTCCCTTGAATCTTCCACGAATCGTCTTCTCCCTATAATGACCAACTGCTATGGCTACAGTTTTTCAGGTGGATAGTACCATACAGTAAACTGTTCAAAATATTTTGCACTCCACAATATTTTGTACATTTTGCTGTGTGTGGCTAGAAAAACACTACGGACTTCCAGGTGATTTTTCTGGAGCGATGTGACACTGATTACTGACTCAGTGCCCCACCTTAAATGAGTCTTTGCGAGGGTCCAGAGGGCCATGGACCTCATTGGCTTTCCTTATCCAGGTACTCCAAGCTGGGAGCATCCAACCTCTGTTCATGGTTGCGGTTCTTTGTGAACTCCTTTAGCATATCCATGACCTCTCCTTGGTAAACATCGGGGGTCGGCTGAGCCTCTGTAAGCAAAAAGAGATCAGGCTGAATTACTTTCGTTTACAACTTATCCTCTTCAAAACTTAACTGGGGGGAAAAAGCAAAGTGGGTATATAGATTCTTTATTTTATGCATGAAGATTAATCATGAGACAGACGGCTGAAGAACAATGAGCACACAGAGGGGAGTCCCTCTCACATGACCTCAGTAGGCTGATCCAGACATGATATTTTGCTCATGACGATAATAAGAAATAAAATTCACATGAACTTTTTTTTATTTGTTTCATACTTTAATAATGGGAAAAGGTAACAAGGATAATAATGGTCCTTGAGGGACAAGAGACAATACAGCTTCTCTGTAGAAGACATTAGATTCTTGTGTCTCACACGCACACATTTAAATGCCTTCCTCATTCCTAACTGTGTAGGGCTCATTCAAGGCTTCTAAGTAAGAGACTGTGCGTGACCCTGGGACGCCCCAGTTTATTCATTTCAAAAATGGAAACCATATCAATGAATGACTTAGTAATACCACGGTAATTATTTGTTTCAGTAAAGTCAGACTGCCTGCGACAATTTTTGTTTGGTTTTCAAGAGCGGTGTTGTTCTCACGCTGACTCCATTTGTCAGCTGTTATGGACAATGAAACAGACAAATCATGGATTCAAATTAAGAGAAAATTAGAAGAAGGAAATGGTAAGTTATCTTGGTACAGCGAAGGAGCTTCCAGGATGAAGTCCGAGCCAAAAGGAAGGGTTAAAAAAAAAAAAAAAAAAACAGCTACAGAAGTGAATTGAATTTAAATTTTTACTAATTAAAAAAACAAAAAAAACAAGCCCTTAATAATTGTTATGCCCACCGGAGTTTTGCACATTTCGTAGTGTTACGGATTGAATTTAAAATGAGTACGTCTGATTTATTTGTCACTGTTAACACTTGACAACAAGTCAAAGGAAATATTTATTATTGGCAATATGCATAAACGTTAAAATTGCAAAGCTGAAATGTTTTTGTGTCATTAACTACTCAAACGTTTTGTAGTGAGAGTATCCAAATCCCCATCTGTGGCTCAAATGTCTCTTGACTGAAGCTTAGCAGTCGCCAGCTCACTAACTTATGGTCTGCCCAAATGTATCATGTCTGCTGTACCGTCTGAGATGGCAGAGGCAACATCACGTGTCTGAGAAACTCGTCAAAGAAGCAGAACTCTTCTCTCACCTGTTGCCCAGTAGTAGATGTCCCAGTCATTGCTTGGTTCATTTATCAGTCTGTCGTACTGCTGCAGCTGGTTCTCGCTCATGGTGTTCAGGTATCGCTTTGCAAAAAGGCTATGAGAGAGGTGGAGAATTCATTTCAGTTTGAGCCTTTTCTCCAGTTATCTGAGCTGCTGGTGAAAGGACTCCATACTGTGAACTTAAATTAGAAAATAGCAACAGGATGTGAAAACCTTCTAAGGGAAAACAAGAAACTTAAAAAGCTGGTCCCGCTTACAACCTGCACACCTGCTCTAAATATGTTAAAGGATAGGTTCACATTTTTTTCAAGTCCGTCTTGAAACAATAATCACGTGCCCACATATACACTGAAAGTGTTTATCTTAGTACCAATTTCATCTTTGTGTTTCCACAGACAGTGTTTCCTTGCTGAGCTCGAACCGAGGAATAGTATCTAAAATTTTGTACCAAAAACGCCCTAACTTTGGAAGATTTCCCTTTGATTTGTCTAACACAGCCAGCTGAAGCCTCATATTAACTTCACCTGAACTCAAGATTTCATTTTTTGCACAGAAATAGGACTGCAGGCTCTGCCCGCCCTTACTTACACTAAACTTGCTTTAATAGAATATCTCTTTGCAGCCAGTATGGATAGTAGGTACAAATACAGCGACCATAAGAGTTCATTTGGGCAAATAAATATTGTTTTAAGGCAGACCTGAAAAATGTGACCCTATCTTTTAAGCGTGAGGTAAAAACAAACAAAACAGAAACAAAAATCACCAGTGTGGCTAGAAGACAGGGAGATGGGACAAAAAAACAGTAGTTTATCAACCTGAGCAATATGCAGTTCTCCAACATGCCCCTCTTGCGACTCTCATAGAGAAGTCGGCGTCTCTTAATGTCAGTGGGCTCGCCTGGCTTCTCCTCCCAAGGCGGCAGAGGGATCTCAATCAGGTCGCCCCTGGTGTCATCTGGCGCGTCTCCGCGGTAACCACGGGAGGATACCAGCCCTGCGACTGCTGGTCTCCGTGCAGCCTGGCACACCCCTGTCACCAGCTGACAGGCAACAAAAACACGCGTTTGCACAGATACAAGTGTCTTCAGTGTCTGTATCATCCAGTACATGTGATTAGTCAAACAATTCATTATGCAAATCTGTCTCAAATCTGCTGAACCATGTAGTGCTGTTGTTGAGCTGACACACAGTATCTCCCTCTGTTGTCACTACATCAGGTTTTTCCACACTGCCTTTGTTTTCTGTAAGATTCTTGGACTTTTACCTAAAAATGTTTCTCACGCTTATTCAGATATTAGATCAACGTGTAAAATTCATCCGTATCATTTACGTAACTAGGTGCATGTCTAAATTTATATGAGAGGTCACTTTTTGTCTAAAATATTATAAGCTGGAGGCATATAATCAACGGTGGTTTTAGGAACTGCATTTTGGCTGTTTTAATTTTTATCTTCTATTTTTTTTTTTTTTTTTTTTTTATTTACTGTGATGATATGATCTTTATATTCTCTGAGAAGGCAAATTGTGAGTCGCAATAAGACCCAACAACTTCTTTGTATTTAATGAAAAATATATTTATTTTGGAATTATTTGTTCCTACTTCGCTTTCCTGGGAAATACAACTAATATGCACATCCTGTCATAGAGTATGTGGATGAATATGCATGTGTGTGTGGTGTTTTGGTCCTTCCTGTCATTAAACTCTCACAACCTGGTACTGTGTATTTTTTATTTTTTTAACACTAAGAAACTGTTTGTGACTTAGATGTATTGAGTAAGCAAAAAACACAGAGGGCGTAAAGAAGCGTTGAGAAAGGTAAGCTGGAGGTAATGATGCATCTCCAGTGTGTCAGTGTAACACTAGACATAAGAATCAAATCTAACTACGACTCTTTGTTTCTTCCTTTAGATGAGTCAGCTCAAAGGGCTAGTGCTAGCCCAAAAGGTTTAATATCAATAAAGTCAAAAAAGAGAGAAAAGCAGAGGGGAATTACATAATATCTATCCCACGCTGCCCTGTTGTACAACTGTCCTCCAGCAGCACACGTTGTCAGCATCTGGGCGTTTAATGCTACCACATCAAAAGATTGAACTGAACAATAGCTATTTACAACATTAATAGATAGTTGGTACACCATATTATCACATCGCACTCAATAATTTAGCGTTAGAGCTGTGAAAAGTCAAGTCCTCGACGTGCTCTAGCATTCAGGCGGCTACAGCACTAAAAACTACAACCAACAAATGTAAAAATAAACGTAACGTTTACTCGATAACTCACTCTTTTCGCAACGACGGACGACAGCATTTTAACCCTCTTTTTTTTCTTTTTGCGACTTGTAGACAGACCGCTTCTCCGCCGTGAAAGTGTTACTGGTGTCTGAATGTCATACACACAACAGAGAGCTTACACAAGTAGCAGTCACGTAGGGGAAACTAGTGGGGGGACGACTGGACGCAACGCACACATCTCGCCATATTTAGCCACAGGAGAACGTAATTGGCCTCAATATGGTATATGTAAGGAATGTTACTTAATTTTTGTATTTTCAGTCATCAAACAAAATCAATATAACGATTAAATTCATCCCTCCTAGCATCGGAATCTGAAGGGGCTTGATGGTAGGAACCAACCGTTGATTGTTGTTGTCAACGGTTCAATAGCCCTGACGCACAAATGTTCACCCACTGAAGATTAGCAATATTAGCATTAGCTGACCAAAGAACGATCACATTATCCAGAAACTACTTGTATGTGCACTCATGCATGAAATAGTGTGCATGTATTTTGAAAGTGTCCATTAAAATATAATTTTTTAATTTATGTGCGCTTGTCGTATTCTCGTTTTGTGGTTATATTTTGTTTTACAGTTTAATTTTTTTGTGGACTCGAGCGGAGTGTAAGCTAACCGTATAAACAAGGCGTAACGTTAACAACAATTACTGACGTTGCACCTGTTGGCGGTTATGTACGGATAATTTGCAGTTGAATGTGAGAACTACTCTGAAAACAAAAAAAATAAAATAAAATAAAACTAGCCGCGGTGTCATCAATTGGATCATCTTGGGCCCACGGGATGGCTGCTGCAGGAGCTGCAGCCGGACCAAGTACGTCCAAGAAGGATTTCATAGATGTCTACAGTGATATGAATCGAAACGAGGAGGTGAGTCTGTATGTTTCATCGCAGCAAATTGCACCAGTGAGAGCAGCACAGCGGTGTGACCTCGCTTTGGTGGAGTATAGCTGCACCTTTTCATTCGATGCCTGTGTGAACTGATGTCAGATTTTGTTAAGAGTTTCCCTCTTTTTCTGTATGAGGGCCTACCTCTTCTTTTTTCATCTTTATGTTTCACAGAGGAACCTAGGATACATTTAACAATTCTTGATACTGGGCACAGAATTAGAAAGACATTACATGTCTCATTATTCCGGCCTTCATACCCTCAGCTACAATGTCACTGAGGTCCAGCTTCATTTAAAGTAGTGCTTTCATACACACAGTTGTCAGTTTATTAGGTACACTTTGCTAAAACAAATGCAGTCTCATACAACAGTCCTTCAATTAATCCTTCATGGAAGTTATAATGCTTTTGTTGAAACTGTGTTAAAGAGGTGTTGAGTCAACCATATGATCAGTTTGGAGGCTGCAATTTGTGGTGCTGCATTGCTTTATACAAAGAGGCGTATCGGCTGTTTAGTCTACCCTCACTGATTGGAATTAGGCGGACAAAATCATAGGAACATCTGTCAACATAACACAGTGCAGTTCAACAGCACCACAGCCTCCAAAATGGTCAACAAAAACTGAACTCTGAAACATTAGTTTTAACTAAGTGTACCTAATAAAGTGACAACTGGGTGTATGTTATTGTGCTGACTTGTTTCAGCCTTTCAGTCCATCAAGTTTGGTCCAGTGAGAGCACTTTCATCCAATAAGCAGGCTGTTAGTATGGATAAGATACATCTTTTGTCATTTACTATTTCCCAAATAGAAAATACAGTGGATCAAATGGTATGTCAATATTCTTTTTTTCTTTTTTTTAACTTTATGTTCTGCCAAAATGTCTGCAGTACAGGCCAATCCCAGAAAATATGGGAATGATCCCCTGCCAGTCTACACTTCCTGCAACTGAGCCCTAGGATTTTTATTTCTTCGGGCAATGCTTTGTTCATTGATGCTCTGCACATTGAGATACACAGGATGACAGCATGTAAGATGATTTTGTCATTATTTTCTATCGCACACAGGATTTGGACAGAATTGCTGAAGCAAATGAACTTTTTGATGCTGTTCTGACTGGCTCAGTCAATCAGGACAAGACAGCTACTGTGCCCTTTCCCGAGGAGGCATCAGCTAAAGAGGAGGCCAAATCAACAGCAGTGAAAACCCAGAAAGGAGCAAATTCACTGAGGAAACTGTCGTTATATATTGGAAATTTCCCCTGGGTGAGTAACATCTACTCTGTGTTAATGTTGATTACATTTTTATTTTATTGTCGTGTACCATTTCTGTTGTTTTGTCCACTTGGGTTTGCAGAACACTGTCTGAAAGAAACAGAAAAGAGAAATAAGTTCCCCCTATTTTACACTATTTGAAAAACTCAAAATGAACAGTACTAAGATGCAGCATGAGTAGATGGACTTTATTATTGTTTATTATTTATTTACTATATGTGTTGGAACTGTTTTAGGAAGACATTGATTCAACTCTTTAGTCATTTTGGAGGCTGCCTTTTTTTGTGCTGCTGTTGAATTGTATTGCATTATGAGAACAGGCGTGTCTATTATTTTGCCCACCCCATTCATATCAATGAGGGTAGGCTAAATAACAGAAGCACCCCTCTGTGTAATGTGATACAGTTCAACAGCACACCCCAAACTATATCCTCCAAAATTATCATAAAGTTGCACCTCTCTAAAACAGTTTCAGTACAACTGAACTTTATAACCTTCATGAAGGGAGGATTTATTGCAGGACTATTGTATTACATTGCATTAGTTATAGCTACATATACTTAATAAAATGCCAACTGAGTGTATGTCAAACTGAAGTAATTATTGTTGAACAGAGGTGATAGGAGATGTGCAATACCTTGTTTCAAGAAAAGTCACATTGATTTATGGAAAAAATTGTTGTTTTACATAGCTTCAGTACAGCTTTGATTTTTGCCTAAACTCACCACAAAAAGGCAGGGTAAGGTAAATTATGAGTTTTTGGGTTTTACAGTCCACTTCCACCCTAGAGGTTAGGAGTGTGAATAGGACAAGGCTGTATTGTCTGGAACGAGATTTAGCCTCAGAAGGTGCTTTTGTGAACAAGTGGCTTCAATTACATATCCATCTACTTGGTGGTGTGGCGTCGCCTCACTTGTGAAGATTATCATCCTGTCATTAGAAACTGTTGCTGGTCAGCAGAATGTACAGTGTGCAAAACACATCTTTCTTGGTCACATACTGAGTCCAAATAAATGTAACTGTAGCTCCAAGGACCCACAACACTATAAATGCTCCATTTAAAATTTCTGTTTTATTACAGTGTTTGTCTCTTCATCAGCTCAAAACGTTGTAATTTTTTCCAGTGGATTGTATTACTTTTGCTTGTGTTGCTGGACTAGAATGCACTTTGAATTGCCTTAAAGGTATAATATGTAACTTTTTCGCATTGAAATGTCTAAAAATGACTAGACCTATGTTATATATTTTGTTGAGTTGCGTACTTACATTATCTCAAATGTTTCCAGCAATTTTCAAACCTTGGGAAATCTGTTTTAATTAATTGATCCATTAATCAATTTCAATCAAAGTATCATATCCCCTTTGTGTATGTGTCAGCATTATGGTTGTCTGCCAGAACTGGTCAAAATTGACTTTAATCCAGTTTTAAGCCACATTTTTTTGATACACTTTTTGGAACTTGTTTGATTTTAACTATATATTTTAAGGATATAGTCATCGGATGTCTGTATCTTAAGTCACTAGAGAAACGAGCAAAGCAAATGTTAAAACCGTTGCGACCCCTCCGACATCCGAGACGTCCTGCCTCCGTCGAACGGCATCAGAGAAACACTGATTTTTCACTGTGAAAATTCTTTATCCCGTGTTTTCTGGTTTTAATCCCCGGGTCTGTTTGTTTTGGAGAATAGGAGACCTCTGCGGATAATTAGGCTCTCTGTCAAAACGTCTTGAACGATTAACACTGAGGGGATCTTAACCGAGGGAAGCTGACTGCAATGACAGCAATGGTGCCCATGGTCTCACGCTACTTCACGTCATCACCAGACTCCGTCTTTTGTTACTGTTTTTATTGAGAGACCCTTAGTGGCAGTAAATTACATATTGTGCGTTTAAAAAGGGCAGTAATTCAAAATAGAATTCAAGCTCATGCAGGCCCTTTCCTACGTTAACCAGATACCTCGATAGACTTAAGCATTGTCCTCTAGAATCTCTGTTAACACAACCTGTTTCAAATGCCAGGTTGAAAACTGACATTTAGCTCAAAAGTAACCTAAGGTTAGGCTTAAAACCCGTTTTTTAATGACAGTGAGTATTCTAGGTTTGGGTTTTTAAAATATATCGTCATAAACAGAAAAATTTCACCCAGTACTACATACGAGTCTGTTTCTGTCAATCAACTCAATTTCTGTTTCTGCAACAGTCTTACTATTCATCAAGATCACAAGTAACTGTCTACCCTCCTGTCATTTTTTTCTTCCCATCGTCCCGAACCTGCTTATACTTGCAGTGGACATCTGACAAAGACCTCACGTGCATGGCCCACACGTTGGGTGTGAAGGACATCAAAGAGATCAAATTCGCTGAGAACAGAGTTAATGGCCAGTCAAGAGGGTGAGTAGATGCAGATCTAGTGTTTAAAAAATACAAAGAAATCTCCAAACAAATAAAAGCATTTTCTGTGGTAGCCGTACATGTGTTGTTTCTTCTATTTTGTGATACAGCTACGCAGAAGTGGTGGTGACCTCAGAAGAGTCATTAAAAGTATTGTTGGAAAGAATACCCCAATGTGAACTCAATGGGGAAAGGATTGACTGTCGCTTTGCCACTCGCCAGAACCTAACTGTGTTTGAGGACGTAGCAAATAAACGTAAGAGCAATGCAATCTTAAGAAAATACTTATGAATTTACACTATGTTGCAAAATGTCAGTATGACTGCCAGTATGACAGTGTGTTCTCTACAGGTATACCCCTGCGTGTTAATTCCAAAGATCCCAAGGACTCTGATTCTTCAGATAAGATTCCCTCATTATTATCACAGGAGCCAAGCCCTCCCCCTATACCTCCCCTTTTCCCGTCACATCCACTTGCAAACAGGTTTCCCTCATTACCCAGCCCTTTCCTTGGTCAGCCACCTCCCCCATTCCCACATATGCCTCCAAACATCCCTCCGCCCCTGCCACCCTTATTCCCTCCCCATCCAGCCCATGTTCCTAGCCAGCCATCTCCTAGTCTACATATAAATCCAGCATTCTTCACCCCGGCACAAGACGGGCACAGCAGCAAATCTTACAGCCAACAAAAGTGAGAACACATACTGTATTAAATGTATAGCTACTGAAAATCATAAACAGTAATGTTTTTTTTCCCAAGATTAATAATAATGGTGTGAACAATTGATGTTTAAAGCAGCAAAAGACCAGGATCCATAGACATAATACAAAAAATATAGGCAGTACAACAAATTAAGATTCATGTAAATATGAAATGTCATAGAAATCAAGAAAAAAAAACTTTCATGGCAAGTTATTTTTAGTAATAACTTGTGGTGGTTAAATAATTATATAATAGTCAGTCAGTATGACAACAATCTGTGTATTTTTCAGACACACACCTCAAAGTACAAATGGAGATTTTGAAGAGCTAATGAACAGAAATAGAGCGGTTGCCAGCAGTGCAATCTCCAAGGCTGTATCTGGAGCAACAGCTGGTAAGTACAGCCGATCAGATTCTGTGAAGTGGAAGAAAGAACGCAGACCTTAATAAGCCATGTGGGTAAAGGACTTGTCCCAACTTATGACTGGCGGGCATATGGGAAAAAAATCTGAATAAAAAACTGTCCCCCACACCTCTCACAGTGGAACTGGTCAAAAGAGATTTTTTGGTATTTTGTTGTTATAGATAATATAAAATTGAGTACTTTCTTTTTCAACACAGTACCTTCATAATGACAAAGCAGATAATTTTTTTTGCATTTTACTTTTTGAATTTATCAATGATAAAACACTATTCTGTAAATACTGTGTGTCATTGACATAAGCACTCAGACACTTCATTCAGTTCAGTTCTCCTACAGTTGTTCATTTGTTCTGGTGCAGCTTTCTTCAAGGGACTTCTCTGTATTTGTTTCTCTGTGTTGTTCCCTCAGTCCTAATCCCCAGTCCCTGCCACTGAGAAGTATCAATGTAGCATAATATTGAAACCGCCACATTTCATTACTGGGATTATACTAAGTAGTTGTAGAGTAGTGGTGGTTTTCACCTGACGTACATCTTGGCATTAATTAGCAAGAGTAGGCAATTAAAGCTTTTGTCATACATTCATAAGTTTGTTGATTGCCTTTTGGCAAACTCCAGGCACACGACTTTTATTCTCGAGTGGCTTCCACTGAGCCCCTATACCATAAAGACTTGACGGAAGAGGTGTTGCAGAGATGGCTTTGCATGAACTATGGAACCTGGTGAGTTCCTGGTAACATTCAGTGTTGTATAAACATGCCTTTCCTTGATCTGTGCTTTGACACAATTGTTAACTCAAAGGTCCACAGAGAGTTCCTTGGTGTGTGGCTTTGTCAATCCTAGAGACATCTAAAGGATGATTAAACAGGATTTTGATGGTGACTGTAACGGGTATTTGACATGCAAATTAAGAATTTCTGTTGTAGTTTGTATGCAGAAGGTCAACAAAATGTGGCAAAGTTAGAGTCCAAATACTGGCTGAAGTCACTGTAGCTTAGTAATATTTTTTTCTGGATGATAGTGTTGGAGGAGATGTTTGAAGTGTTTTTCACCTTTAAAGTATATCAGACTCTGGTGTTACTCATTGCAGGATGTGTTCATATGAGAAGTGTGGTTAAACAAAGCTAATGGCTGGCAAGCAACAATATTTCGCAGCAGGATGTGCCTGTTGCAAATGCAATGCCTTTTGTTATAAACACTATATGTAACTCAGGGTACGACAGTGTAACTCAAAAGTTGTAATATGATTTAATCAGGGTGAAACAAATTTAGTTGTCAAAAAGTTCGTGCTGGAATAAGATGAATCACAACCAACCGATAATATTAATTTCCAGTCTTTTTGTAGCTTAAGCCCAAATGGAAGTTAGTGCTTCAAAATGTTTTGCCTAATTTTACTGTATGTGTGAGCAAATGTCATCCTTTTTTTAAAAATTTCTTTACTAACCGTAACCCTAGGAGCTGTGAAGTGCTTAACTACTTAAAAGCAAAATGTCTCTAATATCTAATCTTTTCAATTGCTAATGCAGGAGACTTGCGGGTGGCCATGGAGACTCTTTTAACTGCCATTGCCATCATCAAGCAGTCCAGAGTATGTGGAGATGAACGCTGTCAAGCCCTGGTCACCTCACTCAAAGACTGTCTAGTTTCTATCCAGGGCAACTATGGCTACAGGTTTGTATAATTATGCCTCAGGAAGTTCAGACATGAAGCCACTGAAGCTGAGGATGCAACTATGGAACTAGCTTTCTTATCATTCTAGATCACAAAAATACACATTTCTTTGCAGGAGTAGCAGTCGTTCTGGGGACAAAGAACGAGATCGCGACAGGGGTCGTGACAGGGAGCGAGAGCGTGATAGAGAGCGGGACCGAGAAGATTCCTCCAGCTGGGAAGCTGCGGGAATGTCTCGAAGACACAGAGAGCGCTCGTGGAGTGGAGAGAGAGACAAGGAGCGCTCACGGGAACGGGAAAGGCACAGAGATCACAGAGACCGATACCGCTGACTTGGTAAGCTTCCCTCTACGTTGTATACTTACTTAATTTACAGTTAGGTATTTAAGTATTTGGACACTGACAGTTTTTGTAATTTTGCCTCTGTACATATTCACAATTGATTTAAAATGAAGCCATCAAGATGTGATTGAAGTGTAGATTTTCAGCTTTAATTCAAGGGTTTTAACAAAAATATCACTTTAACCGTTTTGGAATTTTTATACATTGTCCCTCATTTTCAGAGGCTCAAAAGTAATTGGACAAACCAAGATAATTATAAACAAACGGAGTATTTTTAATACTCTGATGAAAATCCTTTGCTGTCAATGACTGCCTGAAGTCTGGAACCCATGGACATCACCAAATGCTGAGTTTCCTCCCTTGAGGTGCTTTGCCAGGCCTTTACTGTAGCCGCCTTCAGTTGCTGCTTGTTGCTGGGTCTCTCTGCCCTCAGTTTTGTCTTCAGGAAGTGACAAGCATGCTCAGTTGGGCGAAGATCAGGTGAGTGACTTGGCCATTGAAAATTATTCAATTTCTTTGCCTTGAGAAGCTCTTGGGTTGCTTTTGCAGTTTTTTTTTTGGGTCATCATCCATCTGTTCTGTGCAGCACCTTCCTATCAGTTTTGCAGCATTTGGCTAAATCTTACTAGATAGTATAGACCTATACACTTAAGAATTCATTCTGCTACTTCTATCAGCAATCGCATCATTAATAAACACTAGTGACCCAGTTCCATTGGCAGCAATACACGCCCACGCCATAACAGTGGCTCCACCATGTTTGACAGATGATGTGGTATCCTTTGGATCATGAGCCGTTCCTTTCCTTCTCTATACTCTTCTCTTCTCATCATTCTGGTTCAAGTTTGTCTTGGTTTTTTTATCTGTCCAAAGAATCTTGTTCCAGAACTGGTTTGCACCTTGTGGTAAACCCTCTGTATTAACATTCATGAAGGCGTCTCGATTGTAGACTTTGACAATGATACACCTACCGCCTTGAGAGTTGCTGAGCTCACCTGTGCGTTCCTTCTTTTTAAGAACGTACCAAATAGTTGATTTGGCCACTCCTAAAGTTTCTGACATCGGTCTGATAGGTTTGTTTAGTTTTTTCAGCCTAATAATGGCCTCCTTCGTTTGCATCGACACCTCTTTAGACCGCATATTGAGAGTTCCCATGAACAGCTACCAAATGCAAATTTAACTCTTGGAATCAGCTCCATACCTTTTATCTCCATTATTTGTCATGAAATAACAAGGGAACGGGCCACACCTGGCCATGGAACTGTCAGTCAACTATCCAACTTCTTTTGAGCCTCTGAAAATGAGGGACTATGTCATTCCTAAACAGTTAATGCAATATTTTTGTTGAACCCCTTGAATTAAAGCTGAAAGTCTACCCTTCAATCACATATTGATGGCTTCATTTCAAATCCATTGTGGTGGTGTACAGAGGCAAAATTCTGAAAATTGTGTCACCAGCCAAATACTTAGTACCTAACTGTATAGACTTAAATTATTTGCGGTGTGTTTTATTATCAGTTCCATTGTTGGGTTTCTTATATTGAGCTTCTGTGTTCTGAAGTACAGTGAGACCACAACAGAAGAGACTGCCCAAACATTCCATAACATAATGGGAGTTTAATATCACAGAGCCATACAGTGGTGTTGGTTAGTGACTCTTACACATCATCCTTTAGCTTACTTGCTTAGTGACCCCAATAATGAAAAAATATGACTGTAGAATACAGTAATAACACTTACTGAGGATCTCCACTACTTACAGACTTTGTATCTAGCAAAGGCCACGACCTTCAACCCTCTGAACTCCAGTTATGCACTGGGTAGCCCAATGGACTTCAGTGTAGTAACAGTTTATTACTCAGTGTCAAAAACACCATCAATTTGTTTTGAAACTTCTTCTACTACAGCTGTCTCAGTTAATCACACATCTCCAATTTAAAAGTGATGTTCATCAGACCAGATCCCACGACTGACAAACTCTTGATCCCCCAGTAAATACTGAACTTGAGCAAACCTCCATTCCCTACTCCTCCTTCCAGTACTTTGCAACATGGAATGAACTTTAAAGAACTTAAAAACTTGAAAGTTGAATTCAATTTGATTAATTTAAAGTTTTGGTTTTGGACCTTTTTAAGAGATGTCTGTGATCGCTTCTGATGCTGTTTGTATGTGCATGTGTGACCGGCTGTGTTTTGTTGTGTTTTATCTCTGTCGTTTCTACTGCTGTATCCAGGTCTCTTGTGCAAAAAAAAAAAAAAAACTTGTTCTCAAAGAAACCTCCTGATTAAAAAAAAAAAAAAGAGTATTTATGTGTAGAAAAAGCTTCAACAAACACGACTATCAAACTATCTTCATTATGTTGGTGACGTAGAAAATTATTAGATCACATGGAATGTGACTGTCTGGTAACAATTTTACAAGTGGTTAAAGTAATCTTGCAATGTGATTGAGTAAATTACAATTTTTCCAGCAAATAATATATTAAATTGAATGCACATAATTTTTCAGAGCTCAACTGCATTATGGATGTTGTTTTTTTTAATATCAATATGATTCATTATTACTGCCTTTATTTATTTTTATGGCTTAAGAGTGGAGATTTCTAGGTTTATTTTTGAAGTTTTAAGCTGTATTGCATAAACCAGTAAAAAATACAGGCCTGTGGTTCCTAGTGCTTTTTCATCACACCCAAAACCTTTTTGACAGATTACGGTTCATGAAGTGAAGGTCAGTTAAGTGGTTATTTTTAGTAAGAAGTTCTTACTGTGCAATGAACTGTTTAAAGTCTGAACCCCATTATGTCACCAGACTCCTAAACCGTCATCATAATCACATTTTTCATATTCTTCTCAGTATGTGTTTATGAATAGACTTAGCATGGCTGTAACTCAATAGCATAGGCAATATATAGTGAGATGGAGCATATGCAGAACTTTAAGAGTGATAATATGTAAGAAAGCTTTTCAATCAATATAAAGGTTTGTAGCTCTGCATGAAACAACTCAAGACTGTGTTCTGTAGTTTTTTGAATCACAGCAATTGGCATAAAATGCCACTAATACTAGTTCTAAGAACATTTAACACATATCCTCTCAGAGCCTCTTGCTACATTAAAGTGTTGGCCAATATGTAGTTTGTCTAAATCTGGCTTTGAAAAGTATGCTTCTTTTCTCCCCAGACTCGTGGAGTGTGAAGCTGAGCAAAGACAGGACTTATTGTTGTATAAAAATCTGGAGGAATCTAAGGTGAGACTGAAGATGTATCTCCACAAAGTCTAAAGTGTACTTTTTTTGTTCTCCAGTCATCTGTACATACTGGGACTTTTTCCTGTTTTAAGAAAAACTGTGGTTGTAGATTTGTTGCTGGGACATCAGAGTCCAAAGCTTGCATGCACAGGAACACCGATTAATAACTTATGTAATACAGTGCAATGTTTATCACTTTTTTTTGTATCAAATCTACAAATTAAAGAAAATTTCCTGAAAATATAATTCCAGCATTTTATTTTCCTCAGCCATTTAAGACCTATTGCATTTGCTGAATGAGGACCACAAAGATCTAGTAATTATATCTCCTACATTTGTATGTTCATATGCCAGTGAGACATTGAAAACGGTATTTGAACTTGAAGCAGTCAAAACACCTAAGTTACTGTATACTTCAATTGCTATTGATTGATCAGACAATGATTCACATGCATTGGACAACGTTTGATTAACCCAGCTTTCCAAAGGTCTGATACGGGTCTCTTTACGATGTTGAATCCAATCATTTTCCCTAAGATGAGGTGAAACTTTGCTTTAATGCACAGTGCACTGATACAGCACAAGCGTGCAAACTCATTTTCACTTTAGTTTCCTGGAGAAAGATGTTGGCAGCTAGATAAGCCAGTAATACAGGTAATAATGTCATTTAACAGCTTTATTTAGAAAAAAAAAAAAATCTTCAAAGAGGTGCACAAAATTTAAGTTTCACAAGTCTTCACAGTGGTTGGCATTTTCTGTCACATCACCATAATAATATAAATCTGTCCATGCGACAGCCCCACAAAGTCCATGCATTCTTGAAGGTAGCCAGCTGCAATCACTTCTCCAGTGGAGCATAATTCAACAATTTCTCAATAAGATCCACGTGAGAAAGGAGCATCCTCCGACAACAGTATCTCTTCAGGCCCAGGGCATCAAGGGCATCACTTAAGAAGGAGAGAGGAGGTAAAGTCAGTCCTAATTCATGGTATAGACATAACTGAATGAATAAATAAAGTACATGGCCGTTACTACAGACAATGGTGGGGATAGCAGTCAAAGTGGGGCTGCTATTCCCTCAGGGTATTGCTATTGTTAATTCCATCATTGCATCCTGGGTCTGATTGTACACAGCTCGACGGTTTGTAAGACACGCGCATACCCTGTGACAACTAAATAGGAAAAAAAGGGTTTGATGTGTAGTGTATTTATAGTTGACTGCTTCCAGAAAATTCTTCTTGCAGAGCTGCTCCCATGCAAAGACGCATATTTTGGTTTTGACACTAGCCTTATTCAGAATTACCTGAGACACGGCCTGGAACAGCTACTACTAACAAAATCTTGAGGTGTAGTGCAATGACAGAAACCGGAGGGTATCAACTTACCCCTCAGTATACTCGGCTTGGAGTAGGCCGAGGTATGCCTCCCACTTGTTACCCACGATCTTCCCACACGTGAAGCACCGGATAGGGATGATCATTGTAGGACACCTGGAAACACATCACCCTGTTAACATCAGTACCTGAGAGTAAAATGCTAGCCAGGTAATTAGCTGGCTAGCATTAATTAACTGGTTTATATTAACGAAACCATTCATTTTCATACAAGCACCATCGTTGGTAACATGAATTTGTTTAGGCGGTCTGCGAACAACACTAATTGTTTGGTAGTCAGACAAATGCGAATCCAAACTCCCATGTTATAGCAAGTGTTATGTGGGATAGCTGAGTCCAGTGTTTTGCCAAGATTCTAGGTTAAAAAAAAAACAATTTAGCTTTTAGCTAATTTAGCGTGTCTTCGTTGAAAAGATCAACACAAAATAAGACTTTGGCTACGGTAGTCGAGTTCCCACGGTTTGAACTCGCCCACAGACTGTGGCCACGCGATTAGCGCGACAGTAAACTGTTAGCTAACGTTAGCCACTAAAAAAAACGTATTGGCACCAGTTGACCTATTGTTAGCTTTTTAGCAGTATAAACACAAAGTCAAAAAATGTTAAGGTCTATCTACTCACCGTCACCAATCTAGTTAACCTAAAGCTTTAATTTTCTGTTATTCTGACAGAAAATAGCTGCGAAAAAATGATGGCAGCTTCCCTCGTTCGCTCCTGCTGCAACGGCAGTCAGAAGAGTTCCGGCCCGAAAACTTCAAAATAAAAGCATAACTTCCACAAATGTTTACTGATGAATAGTTTAATTTGCACATTCTACCCTCGCTGATACAAATGGGATGGACAAAGTTGAAATATCTCGTAGTATAACGCAATACATTAAAACAGCACAACAAACTGCACCCTCCAAAATGACCATAAAGTTGACCAAACACCTGTTTAAAACAGTTTGAACAAAAACTGATTACATTTACAGAAATAACCCACACGAAGTTAGGATTCTGTTGCAGGGCTGTTGTATTAGGCTGCAATAGTTTTAACTAGGTGAACCTAATAAAATGGCATCCAAGATTAAATTTGGCTTATGTAATTATTTGCCAAAAGCTGTGTAAACTGTGTAGAATGGACCATAAAACAAACCATCTCTTGATGCTTTACTAACATCGCCCTGATTCACTTGCCTTTTGTTGCACCTGTTACGGCTTATTTCTTTATGATTTTTTTAAATTTTTATTATTCTTATGATGACCTCAACAAACTCAAAACATAGTTTACACAGCATCCAACTGAATAGCAGTCTAATCAGCCATCATCTATACAGGTAGAGCAAAGTAGAGCTGAGCAATAAGGGCAGACCAGTATAGATATTGATCATTGAGAGTAAAACTAACCAAAATATAATACACATTGGCCCATCTTTTTTTCTTTAGATAAACATGTAAATATTTTTAGTAAGTATCCTTTAAATGTGTTTATTGAGAGTGATTAAAGACATGTACTGACTGCTGCAAGATATTTTACAGTTGAACCATAAACTTTGTTGACAAAGATAATTAAATACGTTTTGTCACACCCTTAGTATAAGTATACTCAAACTACATTGTTTCAGTACTCATGAAAATGAAAGATTTAATTTTACAGTGGGTATTTCTCAGGTGATTATACATACTTATGTTGCTGTTGTCAATGGCAAAGCCTTTATCTCCAAATCGTTTGCCTTTAAACATTTTTTTTTCAAACCCTCAAATTTTGAGTATCGTGTTTTGTTTTGTTTTTTGGGGGTTTTTTTTGTTTGTTTATTTTTGTTCATGTAACTCCAAAGCTTATAGAATCCACTAAGGGCCATCCTACTGTAGTAAAATTTTAAACAGAAAGGAAACTGACAAAATCTACAAATTTTAAAGACTGTCAAATAGCAGCAGCAATATAACATTGCTCTGTATTTCAAAATTGGAAATGTAGATTGGAATGAATAGCATACATAAATCACAGAATACAAAAAATTAAACGAAGATTTAGTAAGATAGCCTAAGGATTAAGACATGTACTGACTGCTGCAAGATATTTTACAGTTGAACCATAAACTTTGTTGACAAAGATAATTAAATACGTTTTGTCACACCCTTAGTATAAGTATACTCAAACTACATTGTTTCAGTACTCATGAACATGAAAGATTTAATTTTACAGTGGGTATTTCTCAGGTGATTATACATACTTATGTTGCTGTTGTCAATGGCAAAGCCTTTATCTCCAAATCGTTTGCCTTTAAACATTTTTTTTCAAACCCTCAAATTTTGAGTATCGTGTTTTGTTATGTTTTTTGGGGGGTTTTTTGTTTGTTTATTTTTGTTCATGTAACTCCAAAGCTTATAGAATCCACTAAGGGCCATCCTACTGTAGTAAAATTTTAAACAGAAAGGAAACTGACAAAATCTACAAATTTTAAAGACTGTCAAATAGCAGCAGCAATATAACATTGCTCTGTATTTCAAAATTGGAAATGTAGATTGGAATGAATAGCATACATAAATCACAGAATACAAAAAATTAAACGAAGATTTAGTAAGATAGCCTAAGGATTAAGACATGTATCCTTATTACTATATTGTCTGACACTGTAAATTAATTACCCAAGCTCAAATGAGTGATCAGTTTAACTTAACTGAGAGTAATTTCACCTCTAGTTAATGCATAGAGCGGAAGCTCTATCTGCAATTATGATCACTAATTCTGAGTAACTTTGAATAAAGAGTGCACTTGTTATCAAAGAAATACTCACTTTGGCTGGTTCACTGCCTTTAATAAAGGTTAGATTACAACCTCTTTCCTTTTTTACATTTAGGAGGTTGGGGGCAGAGGGGAGTGTGCATAAGGAAGGTATGTTAGAAATATATCAAAAATATAGCATAACCATCATTATCATCATTACAGTCACCATGAAAAACATCATCATTACCATCATCATCATCTGTAACGTCACCGTCATTGCCAGCACTACCATCATACATCATAATCACCAACAATATTATTACATCATCATTTATGTAATTTAACTTGCTACAGCACATGTGCTAAATAATTAGTCCTATCTGAATTATTGCATTTATACGCTGTTGAATTTATGAAAATAGGATTTTTATTTTTTTTGGTACACTGTATTGTACAATGTAAGGTGAAGTTTGTTTTTGTGTTGGCATACTATCTTTTGGATGTGTCTGGGGTGTTGACTGTGGCGAATGTGGTATGTTCGTACAATATATGTGGTCAGTAATGTGTTCATACATACCCTTACAACTAAAATCAAGTAATGGTGTGTGTGACAGAACTGTTTCGTTGCTATCTACTTATGCAACAGGGACATCCCCATGAGCTTTACATGTGAGTGGACAATGTTGTGTACAGCTGTACAGGCGAGTGTATGCAGCAACAAAATTGTGACTGCTTGACAATTTTTTTTCATTTGAGTAAACTATACAACAGTAGTTCGTCTGCACTTCACTTTCATTGTATTAGCAACCTAAGATGCTCTCATTACGTTATAGTTGTACTTTGTTATTAATGAGGTTTTGAAAACATGATTTTTTTTTTTTTCCCTATAGCCACGTACGGGGAGCACAGTGAAAACAGAAACAACTACCATGTTTTAGCAGCAGGTTTTAAACATGATACTGCAACACTAATGACTAATGGCTAAGTATCTACTGTAAGATGTAAACAGGTTGAACCAGCACGACTGTGGCTACTGTGTAAGACATGAAAGGTTATTGATTTCTGACATCATTTGACAGTAAAATAAAACTCTCTTATTTTACAGCAAGAAGTAACATCACTACTCTTCTTTGCCTCATAATGTATTTGTTTTATCTCCAACAATCATATACATCCCCTTCCTAAACCACTACATACTTATATTTCCTATCTCTGAAAAAGTCGATTCTTTAAATTGCACTGTTCCGTTCTCTATTTGACATTTTTTGGATATGCAGGGACACAGTGTCTCTCTCCCAGTACTCTGAAGAAAGAGAAACTTAATCCTTTCAATTAGGCACTGATTTAGCCAAAGTGTGAAATACATCACGATGCATATTCCCAGGTGTTTTCAGGTCTGCTCTTTCTCTCTGTCCTTTTGAAAAGTAAAATACAACCTAGGACAATTCTGAGAGCCATTATTAATATCTATAAGCTTCAACATTATGAATATAGTTTTTCATGATCTTGTAGCAAAGTGAACCAGCTCATTTCTGGTGCAAGAATGTACAAATATTGCAAGATTATGTCAATATTTGTGCAAACTAGCTTAAACAAGATAAAGCAGTTGAATAAGATACCTTTAGAGAGTTTTGGCTTTTAAACTCGGTACTACAGTGTGAGGTTATTTTTTTTAAGAAACAGATTATTACAGTTCAGATGCAGTTTTGAAGCAACTTCATGCATATGCTATGTGTAATTATGATCCATATACAACTTTGATCAAAACTTGAATGGTTTGATTTACTACAAGTGAAAGCAGGCCAAAAAAACCAAAACAATGTAATTTGCACAGTGGCTCCCCATCCCCCATCTGTACCATGGTAGTCTGTGAACCAATCAGCAATGACGCTCTAATTTCTCCTCGCCAGTAGCAACACTCCCAGCAAGATGGCTCCTGCAGCAATAACAACACCACCAATGAAAAAGGGTTTCAGGTGTTCCAGAGAGTCTGTACCAGAGGCCGCAGCCTCGTCACCTGCCGCTGCAGCTTCCACTTCTGCTGCTCCATCCTCGGAGGGAGGATGCTCAGGCTCAGGAGCTGCAGGTGCAGGGTCAGCCTTGCGTGGGGCTGCGGGCTCCTTCTTCTCTACTTTAGATGCTGCCTTGGGCGCTGGAGCCCCAGACTTGGCCTTGGCTTCCATGGACTTGGGGACAGAGGTGTGGTCTTCTCAGGAGGAGTCTTTATAAGGTCAGCTCTGTGCTGCTTCACTGAGGAAAAACAGCAAACCGACACAGCCAGATTATCCCTCTAAATTAGGCTCAGACATCATGTTATCTGCTCTGTTGAGTGTATAGACACTGTCATATGAGAGAGCCCTTCATATTCATGTATTCACTGTACAGCAGTAAAGCAGTCATGTGGCAGTGAGGCCTTAAATGTGACCTTGGAAAAAGATGACATTGATGGGAACACTCCGATGCTCAGAAGGACAGGGAATTGTGGATTTTGGTCACGGCTGCAGTGACATAATCTTCCACTGAGGACATAATGTTACAGCATCTTCCTGTGTAAAGCATTTTCATCGGACTATCTTTTAGTTTTGTAATGGAGGAAGGGAGAATGGTACTGCAGCTGCAGAGCCTACTCATATTCAAAGACAGAATCTTTAGTTCTTTGACCCGGACAAGAACCTAATACAGATGCAATAACACAAAGATTTAATCTCTTCCCCTGTCTTGCTCTCTGTTCTCCCACTTTAAAACTGCATTCGTCATATGTGCTGTAAATGGAGGACAAGATGGAGGAGAGAAATAAGGACAACAGTGACTGCCATAGAGGAAATCAGTGAATTCAAAATGAGGAAAAAGAAGGAAGAGGAATAAATACTGCTGTAATTAAATGAACGCATCATAGAAGTTTACAGAATGTAGGCTGGACACATCTTTATAAAAATTCTTACTTTTAAATCCTACAGTGATGTTAATGAGAGCAAATATGGACATTACATACCTCTCCAACAGCTCTGTAGAGATTATAAGAATAACAGATGGAGGACGAACCACAGAAGTCTCTGGAAGTCAGAATGTCCTCAGTGTAAGAAAATGAGAGATAGCGGAGAGATGGAGGACACTGAAAACAGGAGGGAGGAGAATGAGAGGGAGAGGAGGAGAGACTGGGATGTACCATCTGGTCCTCAAAGTAGGGGTAGTCTATCCTTTGATTACATCCTGGGTAATCCTTGGAGTCTTTGTTTTTTTTTGTTTTTTTAAATAATTCGTAATCCTTTTTAAAAAAATGATGGCTCTAGTAAGGGATATCTCAACGAGGCAAAGCCTTGTTTTTAATTATCTCTACAATTATCAAATATAATACAAGTTACACATAGGGTCTTGTTAAAAGTAATGGGAGTAAGTATTTGGAAAATTACATTTTTACTGCTTTGGCTCAAGCACATTTGATTTCACATTAAACAATTCCTCAGGTTAACGTGCCGACTGTCACCTTTGGGTGTGTTTGAGAGTGTTGTTGACAGTCTCAGTAGGAACCATAACCCTTTTTATACATAGTCCAAAAAATTTCTGTCAGAGCAGGAGCAGAATGACTGAATGACTCAGATCATTCACTGTTCATCGATGGATGTAAACACACATTTATATGATACAGTCTGTACTGTACAGATAATAATTCCAATGATTACTTATTCATTAATTTAGTTAATTTTTAGGGCTAATAGTTACAATATCTTGAAAACATATACATAGACTTTGGGGTAATCGCAACCGTTGCTTTCTCTCTCTCTCTCTCTCACAATCCATCCATTCCTTTTCTATACCTGCTTATCCTGTGAAAGCTTGAACCTATCCAACATATACTGAGCCAGAGCTCTCTTTAACCTACCGGGTAAAAAATGTCAGAGGGGCATTACCATTGATTGACAACAACAAATCGGAGGGCCCTCACACAGGCTTAGCCAGTACTAAGAGAGGTCCAAAATGCAGTACAAGAACAAACCGTAGTTATGGAATCGTTAGGGGAGAATTAAACTGGTACAAAGGCACTTTAACTTTTTCTGTATTTTACGCAACCAACACATACCCCAGTGACACTACTCACCATCATTATTTGTGTATTCCCACAAGATGGTTGGACACTTCATCCATCCTGCATCAGGTTTGTCCCTGCCTATGCAAATGAGCGAGATATGTTACATTGCAAATATGCAGGGCAATATCTGTTTCTCACATTAAAGCCTTTATTCCCCAAGCAATATTTGGTATTTAGTTAACAAAAAGGAATCCACATCAATTACAGGCAGCTTTGAAACAATTTTCAGACACGTGATGTCTGCCAAATAACCCCTGGCCCTGAGGTCAACAGTCTTGGCAGCAGGCTATATGAAAGAGGGAAGTCCCTGCGACTGGATTAGGCCAAATGTTCTGATGAGGTTTTCTCATTAATTTGATCTGTTTTCAGTAGGTTTTATGGCTCAGCTTCTGCTTATTCGCCCGCATTTTTAACAAATTACAGTGCACCTAGTTTCACGTGTAAATCGTATGGCGTGACGCCGATCAACGCCCAGTATACGTCCATCCAAAGAGGAGCGCAGTATGTCAAGATAGTAATCAGGAAAGTATGGCGTCGTCGGTCAAATACGTACTGGTTTACGTAAACGACACTGCCCAAGCGAGTCAGATATGACCCGACTTTGTCAAAAAGAACTCGAAAAATCAAAACATCGAGCCCCCCTCTCCCTTTTATGCCAATTTCATATCTTCTCTTGATGTATTGAGCTAACTTTGCTGTTTGGGGTTGGGTCATGAAGTAACGCAAAAGAAAATTTGGTATTAACAAAAAAAAGTGCATTGGGTCTCTTATGTGAATTTTTTTGATACCTTTAAATATAGGTGTGCACAAGTTTTGGACAAAATTTTCCTTAAGTCCATGTTTATTTTTAAAAAAGTAGGGGCCCCTTTTTCGTCGCTGTGGTAACCTACGTTGCTTTGGGTAAATACTGAACTGCGCACGCGCGGGGGCACAACCAAGATCAATCAAATAACATTTTTGCCTTTAAGGTAGGCTAATGCTATATTTTATTTAGTACCATTTAACAGCTCCCCCAAACTATGTAATAACTGTACAAAAAGAGGGTCGAAACCCCCCTTTCTGGGTGACTTCACAAAGGGGGAGAGGCAACCTCTTGATAAACATTCCTCTCTTTGAACCTGATTTCTTGATATTCACAAACCACCAGTGGCACCCTTTCTCCGCAGGATCTCCGAAGTGTCTGCGGTCTGCCATTTACAAAAAAAACAGTCAGGTGTGCGTAAGCAAAACCCGATTTGCGCTGCCAAACACGGAAGGGGAATAGCCCATTCGTACGGATTTTTTCCTGCGGGAAAAAAGTCCGAGGGGATGGGCCAGACTCTCTCGAAATGCTACCTCCGTTTAGCTGCTCTTCGCACTGGGATTCGGGAGTTGTCCGGCTGATGGCACACACAAGCTACTGACTACCACGTTAGAGACGAAGGGCTCGTCTTGTTCGGTCAGCACCGAGGTACTGTTATCTCCCATGGAGAGACATCATCATGCCGAGCTCCGACGGAGGGACGTGAAAACGACACACCGTCAGTGAACTGCCACGGCTGACGACGCGCTGCAGTTAAGCGGAGAACCGAGCCGCCACAGTCTCCAGCGGTTTGAAAGGGACCGTGTAATTAATTACGCTCTTCGATGCCATGTGTCAGGTTTACCTGGCACCCGGCAGGTAACCGGGGGAGCTCCGGCTCTTTGACATCCCTGGGTCATCCGCTGTTGTGATGACGTCTGTGCGATTATTGGAATTTTATCGGTGAGACATTTGTGATTTCACCCCCCCCCCACCAAAACCCACCCCCCCAATAAACCCCGAGCCCGTGTCGGGGAGAGAGAGGCTGAAGGCGGGTCGGCAGTCAGAGGGATATGGGAGAGAGAGCGGAACCGATGCAGTGGGTCTTGGCAAGGCATCCTCAAAACACAGGTGAGCAGCAGCTACCGGAAGGGAAGACTGACTAACCTGACTGATAAGATGCCTTCGGCTGTATACACATGTAGGGAGCGAGGGAGGGGGGCAAGGCAGTTCGCTGCGGCTCGGACAGTGTGACCCGTCTTTTTAGCTCATGTTTTAGTGATGGTTGGAGGCACATTTCTTAGGCCACATTTCCATTAGCTAGGCCCCGAAGGATGCCACCTTAAGCAGCTGTCCCGATTAAATACGATTAGACACTACGCTGCCGCCACTGCTGATCGGCTTCTTGGAATCACACGTTAGGTTGCTGTTGCACACCAGAACACCAAGGGCTGCAGCAGCCAACCGTGGTTTCAGTGATTTCTGTTTATTTGTCCGGTATTTTACAGAGAATGTGCGGTATAAAATGTTACCAAAAAAAAAAAAAAGACAAATAGCAGTCACAAGTTACAAGGACACGAAGAGGGGTGACAGGTTCTTCACCTGGCTGGTGTGAACTGGCCAAAGCCCAAACACTTTAACCAAGTAAAATGACAGACCCCAAAACCAGTGTTGCTTTTCTGCCTATTCAGTAGCTAACTGATCCGTCCGCTGGTCTCATCGTGGCTGGAGGGAGACTAACCAGGCTCACACACACATTACATTATCGTATTGTGCATAATCGAGACTCTATGCTTTTGGTTAGGGAGTAGATGACATGCTTCCATTTTTCAACAAGGACCTTGCGCAGCGACAGCAAGGGGAATGTCACACCTGTTTATCATTCACACTGGGAATATTTCACTGATGATCTGGGCCCTCCTTTTTCTCACAACTTCCAGTTGTGGGTACTGTTTTTTTCTCTGTTGTCATTATGTTCATGCTACTCAAAGTGCAAAGGCCTTTGCTATGCATTTTCTTTCAGCACAAATGACCACGGGTGTCTGTTGGAGCGTCGAGCTGTCCCAGCTATGATAAGAAACACTTCAAAGGGTTTTGAAAAATAATAGTATGATGTTCCAGTCTATGGGAGGGATACGATGACTTCAGGGAGGGAGAATGAGGAGAATGTTACCAGATACACATAAAGTGGCACATACTGTAGTACAGACCTGTTGTGATCTTCCGTTTTATGCTGAGGCAACAGATGAGTTAGTATTGAGCAGAAGAGCAGAAGCACTGAGGTGTTTATGGCACACAGATAAGTACTTGACTATATCCCAGCTTTGATGATATACATATGTTATCTTATACTGATTTCTGCACTCTGTCCTTTCTCTCGACTTAAGCCTTAGTGTAGTCACGCCTATTTATACTACATATTTGATTTAATTTAAATTGGAAAAAGGGCTATTCATATACAGCCTTTGTATTGTTGTCCTGCACCTTTCCACCTTAACCCCCCCCTACCATGCATTCATTGATGTAATGTTAAGTGTGGAAACTGTGCCGTACATCAATCATTGGTTAGGCCCACTAAACTGGGTTGTGGTTATATTTTAGGGGTGAGCAAGATTAAAATAAAAAAATTGAATAAACTCAATTTCCTGAGAAGTCAGGTTAAGTTTGATGCAAACGAGGTCAGTCAAGCCAAGCCCAGCTATGCAAACCAGTTTTTACTCATGGTATCTCTGTAGGCATCAACCCAAGGGCCTCCAGTGACTCCTGGTAGTTATGTTTTCTCTTTGTTTCCCCTTCAGTGTGTGCGAGTTTCTCATACATCGCCTGTTCTTGTGACAGAAAACTGGCTCATATAGGCTCATAAAATCTGAACAGTTAACAGACTCATCTGCATTAACACATTTGCTGCGTACCTGATGTGTAGGTGAGCGCTTGTGAGAGAAGAATATTTAATTAGAAAAAAAAAGATGTAAGTTCAAAACAACCAAGTCACTTGTTCTCACTCATTTGGTTGAATGGTGTGTATAATGTTTGTGTGTGTGTGTGTGTGTGTGTGTGTCTGTGTGTGTGCGTGTGTGTGTGTGCGTCTATACATATATGTGTTTACATATATGTGTATGTGTATACTGTATACATATATGTGTCTATGTGTATACATTTATGTGTATACCTATACGTGTATACATATGTACTTATATGTAAATAAGTATGTGTGTGTGTGTGTGTGTGTGTGTGTGTGTGTGTATATATATATATATATATATATATATTAGAGAGAGATATATATTAGAGAGAGATATAGATATAGATACCTGATTGTCTTACAAATAGAGAAGATGTACTAGAGTAGCAATGTGCTGTGCATTTTTCATGCACTTAATTAAACAAACGTGAAACACTTCCCGTTTTGCCTATCAATATTTGTCAAGTGGGTGATAGTAACGGATGGTATTCTATGCGAGTCCGTAAAAAATGTAATGTTCTGCTCTGATGCATCGAGTGTGCTCTGATGAAGACTTTTTTGTCACTACATCAGTCCTGAGGTTGCCACACACACTTGACGGGTGGCCTCACCTCTTCTTCACTAATCACGTTGGATCAAAATGTTCTAACATTTGAAAAACCTTAATTCCATTTCTGAAGTGCATTCCCTTGTTCATACACTATATTTGTGTTGCTTTGCTAACCAAGTAATAGACAGTAAATACCCACTACTGAACTACAAACTACACTGCATGTAAATTTCAACCATGTTTAACCCGAGTTATGTACGTAAGACTCTTCACACATTTGCATGTCAGCATGGAATACGCCAGCTTTTGGCAACATGCACACTGGAGGTTTGTAGAGAATCTATGTAAACAAAGGTGAGTCCAACAAAACACAGGTGAAGAGACTCCAGCTTTCACTTAAGAATCCCAATACATCCTGGATGTATCTGACAGTCACTGCAGTACATTTTGTTTCTGCAGCAAGCCTAGATGTCCTGTGCTGATCCATGGGATGGGAATACTATCTTGCCGCTTTTATTTGTTGAATGAAAAATGTATGTTTTTAAAAATAGCTAGGAATACCTATGTTGAACATTCACAGAACAATGTCTTGAATGTCATGCTGTCTGTACACACAATATGCAAAGATGTAGCTTTCGTGGCAAAGTTGTGAGACCACATGTACGTGTGCGAGTCTGTGTGTTGGGGGTATACTGAAATTCTCATATACAGTACAAAGTTCAGCCAGAATTGCTTTCCAGACAGGACTGAATCATTTCAATGTCATGTGATATTCCCGTGGACATTTGTGTTAAAGGGTTATTCAACTATTGCACAATTAGTTGGTGAACTATCACTAAAGAGAAGCCCTGAGGGCACAGATTCAGATATAAAGTTATTCAGTGACTCCCCTGTCCTGAGGGTAGCTTCTTGTTGTTGTCAGAATCAATAAGAATCAACACCAAAAAAAAAGGAAAAAAATATTTGCTTGGGGAACAGCGAAGGTAGGCTGTGGAGGGCCTGAAATGTGGTGAGGTCAAGGGCATAATTCTGGACAGACAAGACTACTGAGAATGTCTATTGAAAATACAGAGGTTACGCTGGGTTGGCATCATGGCGCGACTGCAGCATAGTCCAAATTCTCTCCATGTCCTCTGCTGTCTGTCATGCATCCATCTGCTCCAGTCTCTCTCCTTTTCTGCCTGGGTCAGTGTTACATTCTGCTCAGATCAAGATTCTCTCCAGCACCGGTCACATCCCTGGCTCTGCTTCTGCTGTCTGTAGTGATACTCTCTCTCCCCATTCTGTCACTCTACAGCAGTATTCTGTCCATCCAAAAGAAACTCACCCTGTCCTATCTCCATCTCACCCTCTGCCTTGCTCATCTTCTGTCTTCCCATCATTATGCTCTCTCCTTCTTCTCCTTCTACCCACACACTCATTCAGTATTCATATTTTAGAGGACATTTATGAGCATGAAACAGAGCGTGCGCATCTGCACCATTTTCGGTGCAGAGGAAACCTACATTTTCTCCTCTAGCCCTCCCCTGTCCCCTTCATCTTCCTTATCTAGCTAATCCAGATTCTGGTTTTGGTTTCGTGTTACTCCTCTTTTTTTAGACTGAAAGCCATGTGCCACTCACTCCTACTCTCCCTCTGCCTCTTTCTCTATCTTTTTCTCCCACTGCCACCCACTCAATCCCTTTCACCTCTTCCCACTCCATTTTCTCTTCCTTCAATTGATGTGATAGTATGTACACTGCAGATTGCATGTGTGTGTTTGTGTGTACATGAATGTTTTTTTTTTTGTTGTTGTTGTTGTTGTTGGGGTGGTAACATATGTGCTCTGCCAACCTGGCTGTGGCTTGGTGCCAAACCATGTACAGATCTGGTCAGATACAGAAAATAACTGCAGCAGTTTTGTGCATGCAGCACACTACTGCAGCCATAGGTTTTTAGCAGTGTGCCAAATGTATTGTGGTACTTTTTAAATTGGCATTTTTCGCGCATACTTGTATTGAACAGTTGCCCATTAATGGCTTCTCTGCAGAATCACATGCTTTCAGTTCTGCAGCTCATAGATTTTGCAATACATGCAAGTCTGCTCAGGAGGGGACACACACAAACACACACCCGCTTTCAAAGCACCTGTCAGATCATCAATAATGTCTCATGGACATGATCATAGAGTGATGCTCTTTTACTTGTGGCTTATTTGGATCACCTACCCCAGGATTCACTACTAAAAAGAGCAAGTCTAAAATTAAAGTGCATGCTATGAGATCTAAATCTTCAAAAGACAGAGGGAAGACCTTACATAAATCAAAGTCTTGTACATGCACCAGATATAACAGAGGGTTATTAGCAAATGTAAAAACTTGAAAATGTTAATCACCTTGTTAATCTCTCTTGAAGTTAAGTTACAGGAACTCGTTTCCCACTTTTTCCAATGTTCTTGTGGATAAATATGCTACTGCTTTGAGAATAATCCATTTTCAGTCCATTTCAAAGTCTGTTTCCAATTAACATGTTTTACATGATACAGTATTACACAAATATTCTCTGCACACAGACAACAAAATGAACTTCAATTTTATGGGCCAATGGCATTGTACTTTCAAGCTAGAATTATCTTAGTACCTGAGCTGAATATTTGGAGTTAAACTAAACATGTTATTATATTATGTTATGTTATGTTATGTTATGTTATGTTAATATAGGTGTCTGGTATTCCACTGGTGCGGAGTTCTCACAGCAAAAAATTGTATTAAAACATCTTTATAAACTTCTTATACTACCTTTGCAGCATAATCCAGTTCTCTGCATTCCATGGATTTGGTCATTATGGTGTATTTAGCCAACTTCTAGAGAACATTCTGAAATTATTCTGAATGGTTTCAGTAGGTGTAAGTGGAAAGATTGATAAGTTTTCCAACATGAAAACTGGGCACTGTTGGAATTTGTTGTAACTCTGTAAAGAAGTCAAGCTGACCACAGTTTGAGAATGAAGACATAACAAACTTTGTACAGTGTCCTTTTAAGTGTACAGGGGTGATTGTTTGATGCTCATATATACTGCAGATTGTGGTTGGATTATCTCTTTGAAAGGTGCTTTGTGATAAGCTTTAGCTTTGAACTGATCTGTTAAAAGTAGTAGAGCAGTTTTTCATTAAACTGAAGGCAAAGTGACAATCTTGAAAAAAGGTCTGTTTTGTTATATTGAATTTAAAAAGAAATGGTAATGGTGTGACAAATGATTATCTTGTTTACATATTAATAACCCGTAATAGGGGAATTGTATGTCCTTGTTATGATAATGGGTTAGTATTTCTCACCTGTTTGTTTTCAAACCAGTTTGTAAGATCTGCTCTCATCTGTGTGTGTTGAGATTCTTGTTAGACCAAGTAAATATTCTTCTTGAGCTTGGTTACAACAGTGATAGATTGAGAGGTTACACAGGGAGAGAATATGATAGAAAATAAAGAGGCTGTAACTAACAGGCTTTGTTCCACATTTTGCTTGAAGCTGCTGTTGCTGCTGCAGACTCACTGTGAGTGAGATGGAAGAGTAGGATACTAAAACACTGCTAGTCATACAAGATCAACCCGCTCTCTGTGAAACAAGACATATACAACATTGCTGAGTTCAGATGGGACTTGAGTTTACTGTTTGTGCAGATTTACCTCAGGAGTGATGTATTGATATATTGACAATGTCCTCTGTTCTCTTTTGAGCAGTGACACCAGGTGAGTTTTAACTTTGACCTTTTATTAGCAACGGTGAATATGTGTGTGTGTGTGTGTGTGTGTGTGTGTGTGGGTGTGTGTGTGTGTGTGTGTGTGTGTGTGTGTGTGTGTGTGTGTGTGTGTGTGTGTGTTGAATGATAACAGGACAAGTTTTTTTTTTTTTTTTAAGCACCTATAGGCCCTATGTAAGTAAAATAAGATTTTTCTGGGTTGTGCTAGGTTTTAGGATGTGTAGAAGATGCACCAGACAATTCAAAAGATGCTGCGCTGAATGCCTGTGCCATGTTTGTTTCAATAAGTCCATGTCAAAGGCAAAGCCATAATGACGGACAGGGAGCCCCGTCATTGTTGTTACATCATTGTTGTTGCATCACATGGGTATGGGCCTGGGCCTGGCACACAGTAGCACACTGTGTGGAGTACAAAAGCATTGCTCACATGCAGGAATATGTCACAGTCTTTTCACAAAACACATGTCATTTGGATTCAGATGGCATCACTAGCTCAGCATGAGAATCAAGAGTTTGCATGACTCATGCTGTATGCAGAAAGCTTTATCATAGCGGGGTCAGGGACAGCAGCTCAGCCTGGAGATGTATGTGTTAGTACAGTTGCCCCAAAGATCAGGTTTGAGACATTTAGGGTGCTCCTTTAATCTCAGGTTACAAGCACAGCAGGGTATGTGGCATTTTGCCAGATTCAGGTACTGGAAATTAATGTTTTATTGCTTTAGGAGGTTTAAAAATAACAACTTGTTTGAAATTTGACCTCAGTGACAAAATTAAGTTTTTCTACTATTTCCGTTGGCATTAATAAGAGATTGATTTGACATTTGATTTTATTCTGACTGAGTCATCACCAAGAAAATCATGGAGGGTATCCCTTGAATTATACGAGCAAAGCATTCTGTATCTTAGTTGAATCAATATTGACAGTAATAGAGAAATGGTTGCTATTTGAATAGTGGAATAAAACATTTGCTGTCATGCTTTAAATTACAATAAACAGTAATGTAGATTATGAAGACTTGCTTTGCTGAATGCATCGGTATGCTTTCAAAATCTTAAAAAAAAAAATCAAATTGTGGTTTCTCACTTATCGGTGTTTGTTTGACTTTAGAGTTAGGAAAGTGAGCACATGGCCATTTACAGTATATAAAAATATTAGTGTTATGTATTTACGTGCGGGACAGAAAAGTCTTTCAGACCATGATCTATAGTAACCATAGTCAGAACCATGGAACGTATAGGCTGTGCCCTGTAAAGTGAAAACATGACATCCAGTTGTCAATATATAAACTAAACTGTGATGTATGTGTAAATGTGATGTATGTGTAAAAGAATCAATTGACAAATCCTTGTAATGTTAATGATTTTTTTCCCCCTCTCTATTTTCTTTGTCTATTTTCTCTCTCTTTTTGGCAAGCTACTTGTCATGTTGATGGAATTTGTAAAGGTTTCATCACAGTAACATAAAATGTTAAGGTATGGCTTGAGCTACTGATAATTATGGCTTTTTGTGTGAAGTGGATGCATGCTGTGAAAGTTGAATTAATCAGACTGACTTTTGCTGTGTTCTAGTTAAGAAATAATCCGAATGTTATCACAATTTACAATAGTGTGTCCAATGAAGCTTAAAACTGTAACATTTTTAAGTGTATTTTTTTTAACTAAATTAGTTATTACTTAGTACTGCCAGTTATTCGACACTCTAAATTGCTCATATCATTTTGCATGTCTTTATTTTTTGAAGATTAGCAGTTTTCTGAGAATATCTAATAAAAATAAAATACCTCCACTTTTTACTCACAGCCTTTCAGTGCACCACTGTTTAAATTAAATTTATGTAGTGATGCTGGTTATGTTCCAAGAATTGGTGTGATCGGAGCTGTTGAAACCCACTTACACATCAGATACACCTCTTGAGATGATGAACATATTCTTCTCAGATATGTTTTTCCTCTGTTGTCAAAATGAATTGGCATTTTTCTGGAAACTGTGCTGTGACTCCTTGGTGTCATTTTCTCAGTTGACCTGGAATTGTTTGAGCAGTTGGTGCAATCAGGATCAACTTGAATTAAATAACACATTTTGTCTATGATTAGTCCACTTTTAGCAATGCATTTATATTTTTCATCAATCCAAAAGGCTTTGGTCCCTGTGAAAAGAAAGTTGAATGGAATGTGAGTATGAACAGTTAGCATTTCACGGTGGCGAAAAAAAAGTCTTAAGTGCATCTGCAAATGTCTACAGTGGAAGCCAAACAGCACCACTAATAGGCCAACAACCTCAGAGTGATTGATGGGAAAGCCCTTGAGGAGGCAACTGCTATTAGTGAGGATGCTAGGTTGAGACATGAACTAATGGCCGGAGTTTTCTTCCATAAAATAAGGCTAGCAGAGCCGATCTCTTCAGAGGTCAGCGCTGATTAGTTGTACACAGAACTGATTACAAGAGTAATAGGCTGGATTTTGTGTATGTCACTGTGCAGCCTGATAGATTGCCTATACTAAGATTATTTGGCTGGTGTACTCTATCAGTGTCTGTACTCTGTAAGGTTTTGATTGAACGAAAAAGGCAGAGTTTAATTTAAAATGCTTGTCATTAACATTAACAAGAAAATCAGTTCTGATGTTGATGGCTACTCACAGCTGTATTTAACCAAGTCATTTTCAACTGGACTTGGATGGAAAGTTAAAGTGAAATTTTTTTGAGGTGTTCTTTGCACATTGATCTCCCCAGAACCTCGGGGTGATCAATCGGAAATAATGATTGACCTTAGAACCTGTGGTTACTGTTGTTGCCAGACAGTGCCCTGAAAAGTGATAATACAACCTGAATACAGATTGATATTAAATACACTGATCAGCCACAACATTAAAAACAATGTTAAATTAAAAACAGTGGTGTGTGTGTGTGTGTGTGTGTGTGTGTGTGTGTGTGTGTGTGTGTGTGTGTGTGTGTGTGTGTGTGTGTGTGTGTGTGTGTGTGTGTGTGTGTGTGTGTGTGTGTGTGAGAATTTATAAGTAGTTGGACAGTGACACAGTTTTCGTAATTTTGTCTCTGTAATGGATTTAAAATGAAGCGATTAAGATGTGATGTGAACTAAAGTAGATGATTGCAGAATTCTTTCCATGGTGTGGAAAAACCCCTTCACCAACATCTGTCAAGAACACGATCGAAAAGGTATGTAGGCAAGTCTAAAATGAAGAGACAACCACACGGTGCAAAACATTGGTAACACTCAAGAACAGAAAGACCAGATTAGACTTTGCCAGAAAACATCTAAAAAAAAAAACCTGCCCAGTTCTGGAACAAGATTCTTTGGACAGATGAAACCAAGATTAACTTGAACCAGAATGATGGGAAAAGAAGAGTATGGAGAAGGAAAGGAACAGCTCATGATCCAAAGGATACCAAATCATCTGTCAAACATGGAGGAGCCACTGTTATAGCGTGGGCATGTATGGCTGCCAATGGAACTGCGTCACTGGTGTTTATTGATGATGCGACTGCTGATAAAAGTGGCAGGATGAATTCTGAAGTGTATATGTCTATACTATCTGCTCAAATTCATCCAAATGCAGCAAAACTGATAGGACTGTGCTTCAGATGGATAATAACCCAAAATATACTGCAAGAGCAACCCAAAGGTTTCTCAAGGCAAAGAAATGAAATATTCTTCAATGGTCAAGCCAATCACCTGACCTCAACCCAACTGAGCATTCTTTTCACTTCCTAAAGACATAACTGAGGGCAGAAAGACCCACCAACAAGCAGCAACTGAAGGGGGCTGCAGTAAAGGCCTGGCAAAGCACCTCAAGGGAGGAAACTCAGCATTTGGTGATGTCCATGGGTTCCAGACTTCAGGCAGTCATTGACAGCAAAGGATTTTCATCCGAGTATTAAAAATAATCCGTATATTTAAAATTATTTTGGTTTGTCCAATTATGTTTGATACGTGTATTAATGTGTGTGTGTGTGTGTGTGTGTGTGTGTGTGTGTGTGTGTGTGTGTGTGTGTGTGTGTGTGTGTGTGTGTGTGTGTGTGTGTGTGTGTGTTTTTATATGTACTTTATATTTATATTATATAGAAAATATACATACACATACATGCACACACAGGCACACATTCAGCCCAACAACATTAAAACCTGTAACTGGTTTTAATGTTGTGGCTGATCGATGTATTTACTCAATCTGTATTCAGGTTGTATTCTCACTTTTCAGGCCACTGTCAGCCAGCAATCGTAACCATAAATTAGTCTGGCCTGCTCACGGTTGTGTGAAAAATGATTCATGAGACTACATCAAAAAAAAGGTGATTCGCAGAGACTACATGGCTCCAAAGACAAATGATAATGATAATCGTGCTAATAATAATGCTTGTCTAAAAGCACTTTACAAAGTGCTTCAATGCTCATAACTGATGAAGTGATTAATCACTTAATCAATTGACAGAAATTTTTATCCACAACAGTTTTGATTGAGTCCATTGTTATCGGTTTATCAAGCAAAAATGCAAAACATTCTGTGGCTTCAGCTTCAAAAAAGCAAGAATTTACTTTTTTTTTTTCTGACTTTGTTGTCCTTACAAGCAAATTATATTGGACAGCAACCATCACTCTCCCTGAGGATATCTAATTTGATGATAGCATAAGTTGTAATAAGAAATGAATCTTTAAAAAACAAACAAAACCATATTTAGTTAGGCAGGAGTGCTTTGGATTGGGGTTTATGGCACCAGTTTAAAAACAAGACAGTCTGCAATACCACAAGAGAAGTTAATTTGGAAACCATAAATCAATCAGTGCATGCTGGTATAGGCTTCAGCTTCATGTGACGGGATAAGCAGTTTAGAAAATGTACGGATGCTCAGATCGATGGAAGGAAATTACACTACCTAATCAGGCCTAGACAAACTTTACTGAGTAGATTTACACTACAACAACGTTGTACTCTTACTCTCTATCCCATTTTATCCCATTTAATTTCTAATTATGTCATTTTTTATTTTCCACTTTTGAGGTCTCTGCTGGGAGTTTAAGCCATTTTGTAACAACAGGCCTGGAGGACAGTGCTGATAAGAGTCCCTGGCGGTCTAGTTGCTCCTGCATTTAAGAGATTTGCTTGATTTCTCTGGCCTGATTGTTTCGGCCTAAATGAGATTTTGGGGGGAGTTCACGTGTTTTTATTTCTTTTCCCCTCTTTCTTTCCTCCCTCCCTCATTCCACTGTCCTTTTTAATGTTACTCCAACCTAGATAGAGTTTTACAAGTAGCTGAGAGGTGACTTTAGTCACATGAACTCATTCACATGCCCTTGTTTCCTTCACTGTCTTGCATTACCTCAAGGCAGGGGAGAAACTCAGTGGGATAAATACTAAGAACTGGAACCTGTAGGTCCAGATATGCGTCTTACTGTATTCCTTAAATTCTTAGTCTCCTCTGAAGCTCTGGCTTTTAGGATTATTTGTTTCCCTTTATACTTATGACTCCTTTTTTATGAATATTCACAGCACATACTCAAGCTCCACATTGAGGTGTCACACCATTTGCTGTGGAAGACTGAGAGTAACCATGTTTTTTTGATTTCTTATTTCGCTGTGTTTTCCTCCCTCTTTGGTTGAAGTGTGCCCATCTGTGAAACAACTTGCATTAGGGCTTTGATTGGAAGCAAACCTTCATACTGTCACCCCACTCCTCATGGTGTGACCCCTCTGCTTTGAAGAAGTTAGCTAGTTGTATTCACTGGCCAACACAACTCAGGGTAAGTTGGTGTGCAAGCAGTTTTTGTATCACTAAAAACACTTTTTTTGTGTGTGTTATTACTTCTGTACAGAGCATTATTCAAAGAAATCGAGGAGTTTCATATTATACACTCATGAGCTTCTACTGTCTGAATGTGACCGTTTTGGCATGGCAGGTACTGTGCTGTAGGGTTTCCCCCTCTCCTTACAGATACATGTCAAGGTTTGAAAACAGGAATGCATGAGGTAAGGGAAACGCCTTAAAATGAAAGATTTTAGCCTTACGGGGAGTACCAGTTTCACAAAGCTTACAAGACTGTTACATGTGTAGATTCAACTTTTACAGCTACCCTTTGAGCCTTTAGTTTATTGTGTCTTTTAGCCAGTGTTTTTGAGGGTCTAATTGTAACCACTGTTGGAAGGTGCACAGGATACGACCAGACCTCTTTGCTGCTGAACGTAAATTTTCAAGCAGCCATAACGGACAATTCACAGTCAGGTGAACAGTGGGTGTCTGCTCGATTAAGTTCATTCACATAGCAGAACTAGTTCCACCAGTCATTTCTTCCTCTTGGTAGAATAGTAAGGTTAATTATTACCATGTTCTGTCACCCTTTTCAATGTGATTCGGTTTTAACTGAAGACTGCGCTTGTTATTTTGTCACCAGACCCATCCAGGCCCAGGATGTGTGCATATAAAGCCCATGGCTAATTTCCAGCTCAATAGTACATAATAGAAAAGCTTGGTAATATGGCTGTAAAAATATTATCTTTATATTATATGTTAGAAGTCCCATGTATGATTCATTGTTACTCACCACAATGTATTGTGTGTATGCATGGGACCTAATAGATGTGTTCAATGCATTTTCCTCCTCATGAAACATTTACAAAGCCGATCAGTGGAAGAGCATGGAACTATTAGCAGAAATGCGTATCGCTTAACTCGTGTGCTTGTGTGGACGCCTGTGCACCTTAATGGAAGGGAACAAACAAAACGGAAACTCACTCATAAAAACAGAGTACCTTTATTCTCTAATGAAATATAGACCAGTACAAAACTTCTTTTATTCAACATAATTACAAAATTTTGATAATGCTTCAGAGAAAACAGAGTCATAATACAAATGTAGACAAAGTAATCATGTTGTTGTTAAATTGCTCCACTACAAAGTGAAGAAACCTACTGTTATGACCAATGCTGAAATCATAAGGGCAGAATTGGTTAGTTTATTTTCCTGCTACCCTTTAAATTTGTAGGACTGTTCTTGACCCCTCCTTAATTTCTTAGACTCAAAAAACACTTAAGTTAAATACTATTCCTAACATGTGGAGACACTTTGGCAAGGGAAGAACAATAAATCTAGCGTTCTTTACTGCATATTCACATTAAGGTGGGAAAACAGCATCACATGGCTAATATTCGGTTTTGTTGAAAACAGCTTTGGTCATCAGTCACAATTTTACCATAGAAAATATACTTTATCAGATGAAAAAAAATAAAACAAGTGTACAACACGTGTACTTGCCTCTGTTAAAACTGAAACAATGAATTTAGGTTTAACAGGTCAATAAGTCTCCAGGGTACTATAATTGACATGATGGTCATATTTGGACTAAATGTCTGAACAGTCCACTAAATGTCGTACCACACCATACCAGCTTAATCTCATGCACAAAAATAAACAAAAATCACTGCAGTATTGATAACAACATCTGTCTGGTATATATTGTCACACCCCTCAAAACTAAGCTGAACTAAGCAATCTAATATTTATGTAGTGACAAAAAATCAGTTGTAGTGAAATGATTATTTGGTCTGACAGAGAAAAATTACAGTTACAATCCTGCTAAAGGTATTTCATGTTTCATGTTGGTCCAAAACAAAAGGAGTAACATTTTGATCTATTTTCAGACACGATGCAAATCAGTGCAGGTGTTTAGGCTCAATAGGCAGCCACTTGGGAAATAAAGGAGGGGAATGGCACATGGCTAAACATTGACGATATAAAAGTCTGACATATGTTATAATTTTAAATATTTATGGATTGAGCATGAAGATAAGATAGAAGTTTTTATTTTGCTAATGCCATCTCCTGGATTGTGAATATTGAATTTTGTTACAAGTTAAAAGTCCAGTGAACCCGGGGGGCATGGGACTCTGTTCTGACAAAAAGGTCTCCAGTGTTTCTGCGTGTGTAGTTACAGAATAGAGAACGGTTTGTAAATAAACTACTTTTCCACCAAATCTGCACAGAGGAAATGCCAGTATTTCTACACATCCCTACGGCGTTATGTAGGTGGTAGCACAAATGCCTTAATGAGTTGTTTTTTCTTTTCATTGCCTGATTTCTTCTTTCAAAGGTAATTAGGTGCACTCCTGTTCATGTACAAACCAGGAATAGTAGATTCTCTGCACAAGAAATTGTTTGTTTATATTTTCAGGTTACTTGTCAAGATTAGCTAGGCTGGATGATGTCCTTTCTTGCGCTTCTCAGTCTAAGAAACCTTAGACCCCACCTCAATTCATCATAATGTGCTGAGCTAGTATACTGAATACATTTAATACATGTTGTTTTTATAGATGATTAGAATGATTTGGTCAGAGGCAAGTCTTATGTAGCTGTGTAAAGGGGAAGCTCCTTGTGGTCTGTGCAGAGTCAGATCTTTTACGTTCAACTTGGCAGCCTACCCATTTATGCTTAGTGGGGCAGATGCTTTTTCTTTTCAAATCCTTACTGGTGTTTGTGCAGGACAATGAGGACACTTGTTATCTCTTTTAAAAGGAAGTCCTTTCAGAAACTTCCTTTCATCTTTGCATCAGTGATAATTATTAAGGGATGAAGTAACCCAAGAAACTCTTATTACACACTTCTTGATTTTTGCAGTAAAAAGGATGCACTTCACATTGTGAAACACAAAACACAAAGACCACAGGTGTTATTTTCACAGCAATTTATTGTTCTGCAGACAGAAAGTTTTTTTTCCCTACATTTCTTTAGTCGGATTTTTATTCACATTATCTGCAGTTACAGTTAGACCCATAGTGGAAATGTACATTGTAGCATTTTTGCTGCAGTGTTGATCCACTCTACACAGGATTTCTTTGTACAGTCCTACATTAACCTTTAACCAGGGAATGATACAGCTATCGCTTGTACTATTTTAAGCAGCCAGCAAGCAGAGTGAGAGTTTAACAACTGTGATGACTGTGATATTTAAATCTGAATCAAGGAAGTTGCTGCCAGTTTCTTAATAAATAAAAGGATGTGAAAAAAATGGTCTGAAACAATACTAAAAAGCAGAGGAGTGCTGGATGGTGGCCAATAAGAAATCTTAAGATTTTGTTGTGTTTTTTTTATCTTTTGCTAAGCTCATCACTACCCTATAGCTAGATTTTATGTATGGTGTATATATAATGGTTTTGGCATAATGGACGACATAGTTTTTTGACAGTAGTGAAAAAGCTGTCCTTTAGCCTTCAGCAAATATGCAGGAGCAGTGCACCATAAAGGCTGTATCAGCCTGTATCAGCACCTTAAGTCCTGCATCAGCCTCTCTGTGGCTCCTTTTCTCCCTACTATATCCTTCCTACCATACCCAGAGACGAATTGAATAAACACTCAATACTTTTTCAACAAAGAGAATGGAAACAGTGATGTTAAAAAAAAAAAAAAAGCTTTTTTTCACATGGCCATAACCAGTGCAGCATGGCCCCATCATACAGGTAGGTCCATAAGTATTTGGACAGTCACAGAATTTTCCTAATTTTGCCTCTGTACACCACAACAATGGATTTGAAACAAAGGCATCAAGACGTGATTCAAGTGTAGACTTTAAGCTTTAATTCAAGGGATTTAACAAAAATATTGCATAAACTGTTTATGAATTACCACCATTTTTATACATATAATGTTGGAGAAACAACATAATTATAAATATAAGGATTATTAATACTTCGATGAAAATCCTTTGCAGTCAATGACTGCTTGAAGTCTGGAACCATTTCCTTGAGGTGCTTTGCCAGGCCTTTACTGCAACTGCCTGCTGCTTGTTGGTGGGCTGCTTTTGCCCACAGTTTTGTTTTCAGTAAGTGAAAAGCATGCCTACTTGGATTGAGGTCAGGTGAGTGACATGGCCATTGCCTTGAGAAGCTTTTGGGTTGCTTTCACAGTACGTTTTGGGTCATTATCCATTTGTACTATGAAGCAATGTCCTATTAGTTTTGCAGCATTTGGCTGAACAGAGCAGATAGTATAGACCTATACACTTCAGCAGTCACATCATCAATAAACATCAGTGACGCAGTTCCATTGACAGCTATACGCGGCAACGCCATAACAGTGGCTCCAACATGTTTGACAGATGATGGGGTATCCTTTGGATCATGAGCCGTTCCTTTCCTTCTCCATACTCTTCTCTTCCCATCATTCTGGTTCAAGTTAATCTTGGTTTCATCTGTCCAAAGAATCTTGTTCCAGAACTGGGCAGGCTTTTTTAGATGTTTTCTGGCAAAGTCTAATCTGGTCTTTCTGTTCTTGAGTGTCACCAGTGGTTTGCACCTTGTGGTAAACCATCTGTATTTACATTCATGAAGGCGTCTCTTGATTGTAGACTTTGACAATGATACACCTACCGCCTCGAGAGTGTTCTTGATCTGGCTGGATGTTGTGAAGGGGTTTTTCTTCACCAAGGACAGAATTCTGCAATCATCCACTTTAGCTGTCTTCTGTGGTCTTCCGGGCCTTTTGGTGTTGCTGAGCTCGCCTATGCAGTCCTTCTTTTTAAGAACGTACCAAATAGTTGTTTTGGCCACTCCTAAAGTTTCTGACACCTGTCTGATAGGTTTGTTTAGTTTTTTCAGCCTAATGATGACCTCCTACATTTGCATCGACACCTCTTTAGACCGCATATTGAGAGTTCCTATGAACAGCTACCAAATGCAAACTCAACAGTTGGAATCAACTCCAGATCTCTAACCTGCTAAATTTGTCATGAAATAACGAGGGCACAGGCCACACCTGGCCATGGAACTGATCAATTGTCAATTGTCCAATTACTTTTGAGCCTCTGAAAATGAGGGACTATGTATAAAAATGGCTGTAATTCCCAAACAGTTAATGCCAGATCTTTTTTAAACCTCTTGAATTAAAGCTGAAAGTCTAGACTTCAACTCATCTTGATGGGTTTGTTGCAAATCCATTGTGGTGGTGTACAGAGGCAAAATTACCAAAATTCTGTCACTGTTCAAATACTTATGGGCCTAACTGTATATTAAAGCGGGTTCTCTTTCTTCATTAAGTGGTGCATTTTCCCTGCATCCCTTCACCCACTTAGTCTCATCTCTCCCATTATCTTTCACTCTTCTCTGTGCAAATCAATTTCCATTAGAGTCATTATAGCCCTCTCTCAATTTTTTCGCATATGGAGAGTTTAAGAAGTGAAAAATAAGTCACTGCCCTATCATGCTGTTGATGCCAAGCTTCACCTGACCTGTTGTTTGGTCCAGAGACATCCGTGCCAGTATAACGGACTGTGAGTTTGTTTGTCGTTGGTTTTTCCTTTTCTTTCTGTCTTTTACTATTTGACGCTCTGTCATGTAAGAATACGATGCACAGTATATAGGACATTGGGTTAAATCCTTTCAAAATACCTGTTGAGAGATGAGGCATAAAGAGTTTTGAGACAAAGAAGCAAAGTTGCAAAGGATGTCATTTGTTCCTGAAGTTTTCTCTCCACCTTTGGTTTTTCCACAGGACAGTGATGCCTGGCATGGTGATGTTTCGACGGCGCTGGTCAGTTGGCAGTGATGACCTGGTGCTGCCCGCCCTCTTCCTCTTTTTATTACACTGCATCTGGTGAGTCAGTATTTATTTGACTGTATTGATTTCCCCCCCCCCAAATATATTTTAATTTTTTATTTATCAGTGTATCTCATTAGGAAGATATATTTATTTATGTTCATTATTACTTCCTTACCCTTGTTTTTCATACTCAGGTTGGTGGTTCTCTCCGTGGTTCTGTTTGGCCTCCCTTATGGTTCAGACCAGTCCTGTTCTGTAACGCTGGTGGACCATGGCCGAGGGTACCTGGGCATCCTGGTCAGTTGCCTTATCTGTGAGAGCGCCATCATGTGGTTGAGCATGAGAGGCAGCATTTTGTACACACAGCCCAGGGAAGCTGTGCAGTATGTCCTCTATATACGGCTAGGTAAGACATGCAGGTATACATGCTTTTTTTTAAGAGGACCTTTTACACAGGATTGCCTCTTGATGCTTGTTGGGATTGAAGGAGGTGGTTGTGAGGATTAGTTGTGTTTCAAGTTAAGATTTGAACATAGTTTATATCGATTTGGTAGATATTCATCACTATTCTCCTCACTCCCTCTCCCTCTTTTTCTCTCTTTGTCTCTCCAGCTATTCTTTTGGTTGAGCTAGTATATGCTGTGGTGGGAATTGCCTGGCTTGTCCAGTATTACCAGCCATGCTCTGATGTCACAGCCAAAAACCTGGCTTTGGGTGAGTGAAAGAGGGTATTAAGGGGAATGAAAATAGATATTTTAAGTTAAAAGGGGTTTATTATTTTTGAATGTGAATAATGTTATAATATTCTCTGCAGGAATCGTTGCATGTAACTGGCTTGTGATATTCAGCGTTTGCATTACCCTGATGTGCACCTTTGATCCTACGGGTCGGACTTTTGTCAAACTGAAAGCCACCCGTCGGCGCCAGCGCAACCTCACAACATACACACTCAGGTATTAACAGACTCTTAGATTCTCCATTTCTGTCTCCTATTATGTCTTGACACCCAACTCAACCAAAACACAACTTCCGGGCAGCCGCATCCTACTGGTTTTTCACACAAATTCAGTCTTGACAGTATTCGTTGCCTTTTTATCTCCATTAGACACAGGCTAGAGGAAGGCCAAGCCAGCAGCTGGAGCAGAAGACTAAAGTTCTTCATGTGCTGCACAAGAGCCCAGGATACACAATCGGTGAGTCACAACACATACTTCCCTGTTTCCTCTGTATGGTTAAAGGAAATCAGAAAGGAATGAAACCAGAAATATGTCAATAAAATAAACCCTGACAGGATTAATCAAGACTGTGAAATAAAGGAACTTATTGTTCAACTGCCTATCAGTGACATTAAGTATTTCATATAAAATATGAAATGTTACATGAATTCATTTCAGGTTAAATCAATTTACAGGCCGTCTGCAAAAATGTTAAGCACAACGGCAGTCATACAAATTTTTGAAACTTCCATTCACTAGACTAGACAACAGAACGGAAGTCATGAAAGTAAAAGAAAATTCAGAAGACTGTCATCAGCTTTTAGCCAACAATCCGATGTATTTCTGAATAAATTAAAACTAATACTTAAGCTAGACATGGTGTGCTCAAACATCCTGCCTTACCTTTGGGATAACGCTATGTTACTTCATTTATAAACCTACAACATTGCAATTGGAATGGGGAGAAATATACATTTTTAGATTTGCTGTGGACTATTATTCGGTTGAACACAGCAAAACAAACGGGGGATTGGGCAAACCTCCCTTAGTTCAGTCCTATTTTTATTACTCTGCTTTTCCAACATGTCCTGTTACCTGCTGATTTCCTGTCCAGGATGCGTATTCAGAAGTGGCCAGCCTTTTTGCAGAGTTCTTCAGAGACCTGGACATTGTGCCTAGTGATATTATTGCTGGCCTGGTACTTCTCCGCCAGAGACAGAGGTCCAAGAGATCTGCTATCCTGGACCAGGTATCCCTGTCTGTAAAATATATTATTATATATAATTAATGTCTGTATTTTTGCACTTGTGTATGATGTGCTGTAATGAAAATAACCTTTTCTACTCTGCTTTTTCTTCCTAAGGCCAACAATGACATTTTAGCCTTCTTATCTGGAATGCCTGTAACTCGTAATACTAGATACCTGGACCTTAAGAACTCGGTGAGTTTCTTCAGTGTGATAAACTGACAGAGTAAAAGTTAGAAGGTTTAGAATACAGGTAAAAAATTAAATACTGGATGACAAAAATACAACATGCATTTTAACTCATTCGTAACGGCCCGCCCAACTTTTATTTACCCTTGAAAGAATTTTATTTGCTCAAAGTCAGGTAAACGATTGCAAACAATACACAAAGTGGGGGCTCACTTGTACAGTAGCTAACAACGGTTTCACAGGGCCATCATTATTTTTATCCAGCATTTTCACAAATTACAGCAGGGAAAAAGAGAAATTATGATAATTAGAAGAAAAAATCATTGAGAAGACCATGGGGGCACATGGGCCCTTGGGTACTGGCTCCATACAAAGCAGTTTTGTGTGTATTTCACATGTGACAGACAAAATAATGGTATTGTATCAGATCCAACAATTAGTCTGATGAGAAATGTTTTTACGCAAGCCATTTTCTGCAGTGGTATACTGTTTATTTCTTTGTATGTACTCAGCTAAAATAATATGTTGAGCCTCCTATATCTCAGGAGTTCTGAATGTGTTGTTACTCTTATTTCTCATTTGTTCGTGTGTGTGTGTGTGTGTGTGTGTGTGTGTGTGTGTGTGTGTGTGTGTGTGTGTGTGTGTGTGTGTGTGTGTGTGTGTGTGTGTGTTCGTTCGTCTGTTTGCCTTTTCCTCTCCCAGGCTGAGATGAACATGTACAAGGATGTGTGTTATTACATGCTCTTTGCCCTGGCTGCATATGGTTGGCCCATGTACCTGATGAGGAAGCCTGCCTGTGGGCTGTGCCGCCTTGCCAGCTCCTGCCCGTAAGCACTCAAACAAACACCCGCACAGTTTTGATCTATTTGGCTTATGTCTCTCTTGAGCCTCTCCAGTACAGATCAAATTTAACATGCATCAACATTTGCCAAGTGGTAAGTCACTGAGACAATACCACTCTAGTTAGACCAACTCACTGACACAAGCAATGTTGAATTAATCACACACTCTTATCCAGATGGCCTGCACTGGGATACTAAATTGTATCTCTGTAATCTATTATATCTCTCGTGTGGGTTCCACCTACTGCTTTACCCAAAAAAAAAAAAAAATCTGCATTTTATGGGGTTTTTTTTGGTCTTTTTTGTCTTCTTATCTTCCTGTCTAACCCCAGATGTACATCAGTGTCTGGCTCTCGGTTGTCTCAGTCCGTGACAGTGGAGGAGGATAATTGTTGCGGCTGTAATGTCCTTGCCATACGCAGACACTTCCTGGATCGGGACCTCAAGCAGGTTCACATTGTCTACACTTCCTGCCACGATGCTGTGAGTAATCCAACAACCAGCTAACAAGCAGTTCGAGGTGTTTGGGCTTTACTTCCTGAATAAAACAAAGGATGGGTGATGTGGAACAGTTTAACAGCATCAGGCAAAGGTTCATTTGTTTATCCCTGTTTTTTGTTAAAATTTGTCACTTTTTGTTTAATACATTGTTCAGGTGAATTATAGTATCCTCTTTTTAGGCTTTTCTGCACATAGAATCCTAGAGCCCTGGATACAGTGTTATGCTTGCAAACCAGACAGTACTCTCGTCAAACAACATCATTTAACACGGGGCTGGTCTGCAGTGTGGCACATGTACAAACTGGGAGCTAGTCTGATCATTTAGTGGCTTTTGTAGTTTTTGCCATCATTTGTATCTGTTTTGATAACACTTCACTCCCCAGTTTAGTTGCTGACTTATGGAGAGCCGAGTGAGAGCTGTGTCCACATCCTAGGCAGTAAGTCAAATGTGTTCTCAGTAGGTGTTGGACTCTGCCAAAGCTGTGCTTTGTCACAGACTCTGTTTGAGATCATCATGGACAGAATCTTAAGGTGCAGCCAAGGACTCTACTGGAGACCCCCTCCCCTGTAGAGGTGGGGGCAAACATTTTTATGTCAGTGCAATTACTGTATTCACTTTTGATGAGGAAGGTAATGTTGGGGACCTGTTTTAAACCTGTGTGATTAGTATACTGTTGCCCTGTCCACTTTTGTTTATAAATTTGTGTCTAAATAAGTTGCTGCATCCCCATGTCCTGGAAATTAATGTGGTGAGTAAAAATGGCTGATTGAACTGATTGGCATGATGCTCACAGCTACAAAAGTAAGTCCCGGGTTGTTAAATAATACCAATAAAAAATAAAAAAATTAATAATCCAATAACTTTTAAAGTTTAGTGCTAAGTCAAAACATTAATATTCTGCTCTCTTAGTTACATTAACAAAGTTTCATGCTTTGCCGTGGAGTTTTAAAAATTAATATGCTTTCTCTCCAATCATGCAGATTTCCCATCACTCTCCCATCCAAATGTGTGCCTTGAAGTACTCGTATTAAAAATTAGTTCCATATCATGACAAAATCTCAAACAAGTCTATACAAAATTTAGTTGTTAAAATAGTTTTCTAATTACATAGAATAATAAATTTAATCATTCTCTTTTTTATGTACAATTTCCATAGCATTTACACAGGCGCTTGAGCCACACAATGTCGATGATTTGTAAAGCAGAGCACTTCTCACTGAGGTTAGCCAATGCTGAGTTTCCACCTATAAATTCCTCTCATGGAGTGACTTATGTGACTGTGTACTGTGCCAAGCGGAGGAAGGTATGATGACAAAGACTTTAGAAGTGCTCCTTTTGCTGGGCTGCAAATGAAACTATGAAGCATTTGTTCACTCCTCTTTTTTTCTGTCTGCTCTGCATCTTCGACACAGGTTTACGAGACTCCATTTTTTGTGGCAGTGGATCATGCTAAAAAGAAGGTTGTCATCAGTATCAGAGGAACCCTATCGCCAAAGGTGAATTTCAGCTTTCTTGTCTTGTTTTTATGGTAACATCTCTTCAACCCTCTCGAAATGTTAACTGACCCTGCTCCCTTCAATACCTTACAACACCAACACCTCCAGAACGGGTGAAGTTCTCATAGTTTAATGCAGTGTTCTCAAACTCCTACACCCTTCATGCACAGTGCAGAAATATGACTGTCCACTTTCATAAATAAATGTCAACATCTAAGAGATTAATCATGGCCTAATATGAAAGGCAAAATGACTTTTTAGAGGAAAATATCTACTCATCCAGTTAATATATGATGCTTTGCTCCCAACCAGTCAATACATACAGTTTACAAATACATATAGTACATTAAAGAAGAATTTGCAAGGTTAATATGTAAATCTAAGGTGGGCCATGTAAGTTTTGGGCCTTCACACTCAGGGACAACTTCAAACTAAATGGAAAATTAAGATAAGAAACACCTTTTAAAAGGCTGTAGCTCTCCACCCATTAAGTACTAATTTTAGGAAAACTTAGCTTCACTCGGTTAAAAAAAACAAAACAAAAAAAAAAACATTGTGGTGCACCTCATCAGTGTGATCACTGCCTTTAAGAGGTAGTAGAGTACTTCAATAATTTGGGAGTGGTAACCAAAATTTCTTAAATGTAAAGTTAAAGTGAGACTGATATATGGAATCTATATGATATATAGCCATATACCATTATTTCATAGTCTCATAGGTCTTGATATGTTCAAGTACAGTTAATACAATGTAACAAATAATCAAATCTGCAATAGCGATTATGAATGGTATTTTTAATTGCCGTGCCTGGCTTTCGCACCTACTGTTCTTTTAGCTTTCTCTGTCTAAAGTTATTATTGTTATTTATTAGTTTTTTAAATAATACATTTTTTAAAATTTGTGTTGTGTGTTTCAGGACGCCTTGACTGATCTGACAGGGGATTCTGAACGTTTGCCTGTAGAGGAGCAGCATGGGACCTGGCTTGGCCACAAGGTGAGAGATTACTGTTTTAAACCACTCACCTACAATACAAATGTATGCTCCGCTTTAAAGTCTCCTCTGATATTTTCCCTCTTTTAGTTTCTCTGTTCTAGTTTCTTGTAATGCAGTTTCAACAAGTAACAGTATCCCAGACTCTAAAGGTCATTTCAGTTGTTAAGAGCAGAAAAATGACTATGTATATTTTAAAAAGGGATTAATGACAGACTTCCTGTCCATATTTCTTTCTCTCTTATGTTCCTTCCTTCCACTGAGCCTTTTTCTCTTTTGTTTCCACTCTCAGGGGATGGTTTACTCGGCAGAATACATTAAGAAGAAACTGGAGCAGGAAATGATCTTGTCACAAGCCTTTGGAAGGGACTTGGTACTTGACTGAGTAAACTGTTTAAAGAATGGCGGGCTCAATAACGAACATTTTCTATAATTTGTACTATGAATTTTTATTAACACCACTGTAGTTCCTTATCTATACACTAACCCTAACCCTACTGTATACAAATAATTCTTCAACAAATAGCAGTAGAGGTAGTTGGTTGACATTGATTCTCTTTTCTGTGTTAACGGTGTGTTGTTGTGAGTGTAATGACTCTGTCTCTCACAGAGCAAGGGCACCATGCACTATGGGCTGGTGATAGTGGGGCATTCTCTTGGTGCCGGCACTGCTGCTATCCTCTCCTTCCTCCTGAGACCTCAGTACCCCACACTTCACTGCTACTCTTACTCCCCACCTGGTGGCCTTCTAAGGTAAGTCAACCTGTGTTATATACGATATGCAAACGACTGTACAATAGAAGATCAGTCCTTCTGTCTGCGTACATTGTGCAGGAAGTTATTAAAAGCCTGCTTGCCACTTTCATGCATAAATCCCATGTTTATTTTTATAAATCCCACCCATTTTTAACCCAAGTTTGATCATTACATACCAGACCGCTGTCACAGGTTACCCTGTTCACCACTGTTCACTTGAGGTCCTAGACGCGTTTCAGCAGAGATTAGACATGAGTGTGAACGATGCAGTGTTTTTTTTGTGGGAGATGTTGTGGTTATGTAGTATGTGCCTTACCCATTCAGCTATCAGGTCACCTCAATATGGTGTAGTTCTATAGAATATTTTTTTCTTTATTTGATAATCTCATTAAAAAGCAGAATTTATGGATGAGAAGTGAGAAGCTAGAAGTCCTCACCAAGACATCTGTTACAGAGTAGTAGTAATTCTAAAATTATTTCCTTAATTATTATTATTAATTAACAGAATTGTAATGCTTTAACCACTATAGAAATGTGTGTATATCCGTTTTTAACAAGGCCAAGCATTGACATTCCTGCCATATGACCAGGTTGGGTGCAGAGCTATGAAGCCAGGCCTGATAAAATGTATTGATTCATTTGAAAGAAACACAAGTTTTTTTTGACCCATTCCATCAGTCTGAAAGGACAATATCAGATCCTTAACTGTCACACAGATTTGGTTTGTAAACTGTATTGTATGTTTAAAAAAAAAACTAGGGTGTTGTAAAATATATGGGACCTGAAAAAGTTTTTCGGTTATGTACCCACAAGCTGTGGTATTCACTTTCATTTCTCTTTTTTTCCCTTAGCAGAACAGTTTATTTATGGTCCAGTGGTTCACAGTTCATTACGATTTCATCTGTCTACATTGGAACGATATCCAACACTCTGCAGTACAGCTGGCTGCAGAGTTAACTGTGTTTACTATGCAAATCGTGCTAAAAGAGAGTCTGTATCTAGAGATTACTAAATGCTGCAGCGCACTTTTGGTATTTCATTGAAGTCAAGAAAAGGTCATTTCTCAGAACATAACAGATTCAGATACTTTCATATCGGACACAAGGAGTCACTGAATGGTCTGAGTATGAACATTATTTCAGTCATATCACAGCCTCAGATCTCAACTCAGCTGAACACCTGTGGGAGATTTTGGATTGATGTGTTAGACAGCGCTATCCACCAACATTATCAAACACCAAATGAGGGAATATCTTTTAATAGAATGGTGTTTCATCCTTCCAGTAGAGTTCAGAGATTGTAGAATCTATGCCAAGGAGCCCTGAAGCTATTCTGGAAGCTCCTGGTTGCACCACTTAATGTAGGTTTTTCCTTTAATTTATCAGCCATCTTTATCTATAAACAGTAAATACATGCTGAAGGTTAATCCTATCTATAAATTCTATAGTCAGGTTCATCCCAAAGGTGTTTAATGTCTCTGATTGATATCAGAAGATTGACAATTAACGTCCTTTCACGTGAATGTTCCTACAATTCATGGAACAGGAAGCACTATTCTACTGAAAAATACCCATCCTCTTGTGGGCACATGCTAGCTTCAATGGATGAACATGGTATGCTGTGATGTTAATGCTCTGACTCTGGCATCAAAACTTCAATATAGAGGTATTACTGGCCCCACTGAAGGCCAAATGAATGCCCCTAATTAGCCATTACATTCTCCCAAGGGACTGTACAGTTATAACACTACATGAAGTAGAAGGGAGGGTCCACTTATTCTGCAGGGGCAGGGTTTCTGTTTCTCTGTAGATTCTGGTCTTGATTTAATAAGTTTCTCTTGCTTATTTTCTGTGCATTATTTTCAGTATTGCATCAACCAGAGATAGATAAATATGGATAGATAAATATGGTTCCTTAAATATTTGATGTAGAAAAGTGTACAGTCTATCACATACCATTATTGGTTTCAGATAATTTTTTGGTGTTTGTAAGCACTTCATACTAAAACAAATGGTTGTGCAATGCAATTTGCAAATGTTTATTGAGAACCTTTCTCTCAGTTTATACCCTTTACTCTCTCCACATGTTATGTTCACCTAATTGAACTGTTTCTCTCTCTTATTTACCCAGTGAGGATGCCATGGAGTACTCCAAAGAGTTTGTAACATCTGTGGTATTAGGGAAAGACCTGGTACCAAGGTATCTCTTGTAATATATCCAATATTTTGTGATTAACTTCACTTTGCTGCAGGATTACCACAATAAACATATCTGCCTCCTTTCTCTTATAGACTTGGTCTTTCTCAACTGGAGGGTTTCCGACGCCACCTTCTGGAAGTGTTACAGAAAAGTAACAAGCCAAAGGTGACTTAAACTCTTGATACTGTAGAAGATGACAGTCAGAGACCTGTAGACAAGTTGTACCACAAAAGGGTCAAAAAGAAAGATGAAAAGACTGTTTTGCCAAGAACAAGCTGTGTCGTCTCACAATAATATGGGGGAATGCTTTATGGACTACCATTTTTTTTTAAAACAAAACACATCTACTGTACAAATACTAATAAATGATTAAATAGTTATCAAATTCACATCAAATTTGCATTCTCACCTATTAAAATCAACAAAATAAACCCAGTAGCATCAAACTTCTGCTGCATTTTCTAAGGTTTGCAGTGGCTGATGAAAGGGGCTATGTGTAAGAATTGGCCAAATGTCGAATTCATACACACAGCATGTTACCCGAAAGTTGGGGTGTCCAGCCCTAGCGTAAAAAAACACAGAAATGCAGTCTTTGGTCCCTCCTCCCCCCTCCTCTTCCTCCGTGCCATAGTCAGACTGACCATCAGGCATACCAGGACAAATTCTATTTGTTTTGGGGAAAGTCAAAAATCCATAAAGTTTTTACTGATCCTTTCAGTCTTTTTACCAGCCTGCTCTGTGTACCTGTCGTTCGGGTTGCACATGAGAGTGTACTGAGAGCATGTTCCTGGACTGGGCTCACTGGCCACTCACAACTAAGTTTCAGCCCCCCACGTTGACTAGATCTAACCTCAGCACAGGGCAGTTGTTGACATGTTGCCCAACCTGCACAAGTTGGGGAATAATGTTTTCCACACAGGTTTACCTTGCAATCTGATTATGTAAGTGGTAGGTTGTTTCCCTCAGCTATTGTTAGACTGACCACGACAATTTCACACCCAGTCTGTCCAATCACAGAGAGAGGGAAAATGTAGTGATGTTAAGAGTAGGACGAGCCATGAGCGGTGGAGGAACACGCTGGAGAGGGAGAGCAGCTAGAGCAGCAGCATCAATAGTTGAGCTTGAGGAAAGAGTGGAGGAATGTCGCCGAGAGCGGACGGCTGCAACACAGGTTTATAGCCCATTTGCAGTTACTACTTCTTTATCCTCTCGTGTTGGACCCAGGGCAGTCTGGACGCTACATTGACTCACTATCGCCTCTTGAGGTACGAAGTGGTATTACGAGATGGGACGGGCTGGGGCTAGCTGGTTAGCCTGCTAACTTCAGAAGATACCTCTGCAACACAATACATACACGTCTCTGACATAACGTCAAAACTGTTATCTCTTTACATTCTGTAGATAATTTCAGTTAATTTTTGAAAGTTTTAATCTAAAATACTTATACATAGCCCCTTTAAAAATAAACACCTAAAACCTCTCCACAATCTTTATCAGTGCTGCAGTTATCTTTGCTGTAATTAAAGCATCATTTAGATAACCCCTGGCTGTTGCAGAAAAACATAAAATATACAGAAGATTTATTTAGATTCGGATGTGTTATGTTACATAAGGCATTTTTCTTTGCAACAGTGGAGGATAATTGCGGGAGGCACCAAATGCATCCCGAAATCAGAGCTTCCACTAGAGGATGATGATCCTCAGACTCAGCCAGCAGCACCCCCCAGCAGTCGCCTATGGCTCCACCCCAGTGACCTCAGCATTGCCCTTTCAGCCTCCACCCCGCTCTACCCTCCTGGCAGAATCATCCATGTGGTGCACAACCATCCTCCAGAGACATGGTGAGAAAATTGATTTGAAAGCTGTGGGTAGTTTATAACGATTAAATCCCCTAATGTTCTTCTTTTCTGTTACTGTTTTGCTGTGTTTGATGCAGATTCCAGAAGTGAGATCAGTCATCAGTTGAGTAGTAATGGCTCTTAAAGCTTGTCTTTGTACAAAACATACATTTTTACTCTACAACTCCAGTTCACAAATGGTCAAGTGGTTGTATAACTGATGCATGGACACTGGTACCTCAAAGTAAATCTTAAATTTGTTTCACATCTGTGACATAAAAGAACTGGCAGCTCTGTGGGAAAAGGTATACACTGCATATTTGCGATAGTGTGGGTTTGCAGTGTGTCACGCGGCACTCCCATATTCCTGTGTTTACACTTTCTGCTGCGCTCTCTAATATCATATTTTAGTTTATAATCCTCCTGTCTTTTGTACCTGTACCTCTTTCAAGCCTGCTTGTTTGGTAGTTTTTACAGTCTGGGAATACAGTCACTGAGCACTTTATTACGAACACCTATACACCTGCTTATACATGCAATTATCCAATCGGCCAATCACGTGACAGCAGTGCAATGCATAAAATCATCCAAATACAGGTCAGGAGCTTCAGTTAATGTTCACGTCAAACATCAGAATGTGATCTTAGTGACTTTTGACTGTGGCATGATTGTTGGTACCAGATGAGCTGGTTTGAGTCTCTCTGAAACTGCTGATCTCCTGGGATTTTCACACAACAGTCTAGAGGTTTTACTCTGAATGGTGCCAAGAACAAAACACATCCATTGAACGGCAGCTCTGTGAATGGAAACACCTTATTGATGAGAGGTCAGAGAAGCATGGCCAGACTGGTTGGAGCTGACAGAAAGGCTACGGTAACTCAGATAACCACTCTTTACATCTTTGGTGAGCAGAAAAGCATCTCTGAATGCACAACACATCCAACCTTGAGGCGGATCAGCAACAACAGCAGAAGACCATGTCGGGTTCCACTCCTGTCAGCCAAGAACAGAAATCTGAGGCTGCAGCGGGGAAAGGCTTACCAAAACTGGACAGTTGAAGACTGGAAAAACGTAGAGTGATCTGACAAATCTTGATTTCTGCTGAGGCAGATGGTAGGGCCAGAATTTGGCGTCAACAGTATGAATCCACTGACCCAACCTGCCTTGTGCCAACAGTCCAGGCTGCTGGTGGTGGTGTAATGGTGAGGGGAATGTTTCCTTTTGGCACACTTTCGGCCCAAGTTAATACCAGTCAATCATTATCTGAATGCCACAGCCTTAGTAATGTTGCTGACCATGTTCATCCCTTTATGACCACCCTTTACCATCTTCTAATGGCTACTTCCAGCATGATAATGCACCAAGTCACAAAGCACAAGTTGTCTCAAACTGGTTACATGAAAAATGACAGTGAGTTCAGTGTACTTCATTGGCCCCACCAATTGCCAGATCTGAATCCGGTAGAATACTATTGGGATGTGGTTGAATGTGCAGCTGACAAATCTGCAGAAGTTGGTGTAATCATGTCAACACTGACCAGAATCTCAAAGGGATGTTTCCGACATCTTGTGGAATCCATGCCACAAAAACTGAGGCTGTTTTGTGAGCAAAGGGAAGCCTTACCCAGTATTAGTATTGTGGTGTTGACTAATGTCTGGAGATACCGAAATTTTGATGTTGATTATGTGAGACACTGCAAACAAACAAACAAACACATAAATTGGGCTATAATCCAAGGCAAGAATACATTTTAGTGATCTTATGAAGAAAAGGTGGATGTCATTCTATATCTTAAAAAAGATAATAAACAACATATGGAAAAAAGGATATTTATTATCTATTCATTTTTCAAGTTACATAGCAGTGTCTAGTTGGCTGAAAGTGTGGCTTCTATATCACAATCAAAAGTAAAATACCTTTGGTAATTGATGGTTGTATTGCAGACAACCACTGGATGCCAGTGAACTTAAAGGAAGATTATGGAGGTTCAAGGACAACAAGATAACTCCACATGTGTTTGTTATGTTTGTTAATGGAATTAAAAAGAACATTGCAAACTAACTCTCAAATGAAGCAATTAGATATTACTTATTTGCCCTCTTTTCGTCCTATTCTTTGTGTTCTTTGAATCATTCTGTTCTTTGCCATATGCAGCTGGTGAAGCCCCCCAATTAATGAGTGTGTTCTGGTCTCTAAAATAAGCTCATTTGTGAAGTCTGACACAAGATATTCTGCTCACTGATGTGATTACTTAGATTATGCTTCTCCCGCATGTACTGTTCTGTAAGTAAAGGATACTGTGGTAGGCTGTTGCTAAGTCAACACGTGTGTTCACTTCGTCTATCACCATGATTGAGATACTTTCTCTTTCTTTACCTCTTTGCAGCTGTGGCCAGGAGGAGCCAACCTACTCAGCTCTGTGGGGGGACAACAAGGCCTTCGATGAGGTCATCATATCACCTGCCATGCTTAATGAGCACATGCCCCACATGGTGATGGAGGGCCTCAACAAGGTCTGTTTTTATCTGTGTGCATGCAGACGGATTTTTTGGGAGGGGAGTATTTGAAAGTGTGGTGAAGTGGCTTTTTACATCTTGTTCCTGATTTCCGACACTGGGTGACTCAATTGATGGATGACGAGTATGTGAGTGTTTTAATTGTCTCAAACAATAAAAATTCAGATGCATTCACAAATATTTTCAACAATGGTTCTTAAGGGGGATACCACTGTTTAAAATTGACATGTTGTACCGTGTGAAATGGGAACAAATTGAGACATTTTTAATGAAGCTACAGACCAGCAACTGAATTTGGGTTATAGTTGAATTGTAATATAATATTTCTGGAGATAGGGCCCATCTTTGTTTTTTATTTCATTGTACTGTTAAAAAAAACAAGATTGCAAAGACACAGGAAAGAAAACTTTTTTAAAGTTGAAAAAGTTTTAAAATTCAGTGGTATGTCCCTTAAATGTTTAGTTAACAATTTTTGGGCATTTTGGAAGATTGATGCATGTAACCCATCATTAACCCACAACTTAACGCACTTTTTGTTTTCTCCACGTTGTTCCATACTCAAAGCATGGGAACTGTTCACTTCTGGTTGTTTTCATGGTCTTCTCTGGTCTTTATTAGCATTTTCTTCATGAACATTGAACATCTGTTTTGATAACAGGGTATTAATGTGATTGTTTGCATGCTACGAATCCACTTTGAGGATGGCATTTTCTTGTGGCTCCAGAGTTAATTCTTCTGTGTACTCTCTGTTTTGTGTGTGTGTGTGTGTGTGTGTGTGTGTGTGTGTGTGTGTGTGTGTGTGTGTGTGTGTGTGTGTGTGTGTGTGTGTGTGTGTGTGTGTGTGTGTGTGTGTGTTTATGTCTGCTGTGCCAAGTCTGTAGTATGATACCTCTGGTGTTTCTGCAGGTGCTGGAACCATTTTGTCCCCTGTCTGAGCAGGAACCAGAGGAACTGGAAGTCAATCAACCTACCTGCAGTACCACTATGTTCATAACATCACAAACAGAATTAAACTCTAGGCCTCTTCCCTATGATTCCTGCTCTCCCACCCACAAAGACCTGTCTTGCACTGTCTCCCTCACAGAGACTGAGACTGCTGTTGCTTTTCCCTCTTTTTTAGATGCAGAGTCTGTTGTTGTTCCTCCTCCTCCTCTGTCAGACTGTACTTCTGCCCCACAGCTGTGCTTGGTGTCTGTTGCCCCACTTTCTAACAGTCCTTCTGATACCCACTCGGGAGCGCTTTCAGTTGAAAATGATTCATTCATACCACCACAAACCCAATCTGATCCACCGAACTCTCACCCTTGTGTGGATGTGATTGTTACTTCTCTTCCTGAAATCCTAGTTGATGAATCTAATGGTACTCCAATAGAAAATTTACCTCAAGATAGCAACATCACATAACTCTTTGCAAAAACATAAGGTCTGTAGTTTACAAGTGCCAAACAGTCCTTCTGATTCTCTCGTATAGACTTTATGATACTCAGTATTTGACCTGGCCTTCATTAGCCACTGTGCAGTTATCCATCTAAATAGTCATGTTTGTTAAAGGAATAATTTATTGTGAAACACTTGGAAAATGTCGTTATATAACTATTGATACTGTGTCTAAGTGGTGAGACTAAAAAGAAGTGATATCATGCCCATGACATTCAACAGGAGAAACATTTTGCCTGATGTAACCATCAGGATTTGGTGTGAGTCCTTGGAGAAACGTTGTGAACACTTTTACTAACAATGAAAAAGTCATCATAGAGGAGGTGGAGAGAGGCTGCCATTTCCTTCACTAAAAGAGTCCACAAAGATCCAGGACACAGGGTAGCTAAACAGGTAAACAGTTGAGAAAACTGAAAAATCTGACAAAAGACTTCTACTACCGTTATTGCACTTTCCACAAACACATAAGCCGGTGGCTGGATGCAACAAGTCCAGGCAAGTTCAGTGGAAACTATCAAAAAGGTGTTCGATGAAAAGTAGGAAGCGGTTTGAGACTGAAATTAAAAGAATCTGAACAGTAGACAAAGCAAGTTGAGGCAAAAAGGGGAGAAGCTCAATTTTATCACTAAATAGCCCCTGGAACACATCATATGTTAATGGTGTATATTACAGTATTAAGGTTTATAATGTCTTTAAACCTTAGAGTCAAAAATAGCCTTGTATAACCCTGCATGATGAGTCCAAACCCAGCTGCATTCTTTTCTCTTGTCAATGAGATTCATCATCCAGCTTTCCATAATTCAACCCTTCATTCTTTTCCATTCCTCTCACAGCCACGGTACGTTTGGTCAAGTGTTGTGGCACGAACTTGCTAACCCTGTTCCTCAAGCTAACAAGTTTTTCTTTGTATTCACAAAGTTCCCATGGTAACCTAATTTCTTCCACATTAACTGCTCTTTCGTCCTCCTTGGCTGGGTTTTTCAGTAGCTGCAGCTCTTCTCTCTAGATTTCTTTCCCTTTGCTATTTGAAAGTACATATTCATCTTCTCCTCAATCATAACCCCTTCAAGGAATTGTCAATTACTCATCAGCAGCAGATGGAGTAACAAGGGAGAACAAATATGTAAATATGGAGTACTCTGCTCAGCTCCACTACTCTGCTGTAAAATTGCTGCTCACTGAAAAAGAATTTCTAATTTCCTCTTATGGACTTCGTACAGTGGAGAGCATTTATTAGTAAGACTCTGAAAACTGGAATTATGTTTTTTATGGCCTCTACTGGGCACCTTACAATGCTTTGTCATAATGTACTTTCATAAATTACATATCTCCATATGAATCTTTTGCTATAGGGATTGCATTACATTATTGCATTATGCGAAACTCCAAGTATAAATGTCCCTCCATGGGAACAGAGTCTACAGTCTCATGCTTCATTTTGATTAGATTTTTTGTGATAATTTGTTGGTTGTTGTGCCCACAACTGCGGGCAGTTTGTTTGGTGTGGTTAGTGCCAAATATTTGCAGTAGTTTATCAATTGCAGCAACCTTTACCTCGTGTAACATTGGTCACAGTCACCCATGATCATGTTTTCATTTGTGAGCCATAACTATCTGCATAACCTAAACATAATGAACATGTTTCTTTTTGCCATTTTTAACTTACATTGTTTACAATAATCTCCATTTACCTTTGTCATTTTATGTTCCATTGTCACATGTATTATATGTTGTTTTATGTGTTTTCTTGTCCTCTTACGATTCCAGTTGTTTTTATACCATAATGTGCTTCCATCAACTCATTAACTCATTAAAGTTAACCAAATATATGTAATTGTGTGTTGATGTGATTTGCCCTTGGTGTTTGTTTTCCTCACATTTTTAACCATTAACACAACACAGTTAAATTCTTGTGGGACATGTTTTCCTTGAATGTTTTTGAAGATACATATCCAGTTCTCTTATGGTTTGCTATTCCTTATCATACTTTAGGTCTTGTATAGTTCTTGCTCAGGCATCATGACTCCATTGTGGGTGTTTAATGTCAGTTGGAGTGGGTGTAAGCTCACCTTTATATTCCACTACATTTATCTGAACTACACTGTGCTTTTTAAAAATGTAATAATAGATGTAATCATATCTGCAGTTAAATATAGAAGTAGTGGTTTCCTGGATAATGTCATTGAAAACAATTATGATCTTACTACGGGTGATCTCAATACATAACTAGACATTCTTGATCTTGCATTCACTGTTCATTGGCCTGATAAATTACACAAGTGTCTATGGATGAAAACTTTGTGTGCGATGACTCATTATCAAAATAATAATGGATTTAGTTAAACCCTCTGTTTTTTTTGAAGAAAAACAGTTTGAAGTTTCTGTCTCATATCAGTAAATTGAGATATTATACGTCCAGTTTTTGAGAACAGGAAGAAATTAACTAGGTCAGTGGGGTTACTTGTTTGTTTGGTCAGCAAAATAAGCAAGTAAGCATATTTTTTAAAATGTCTTTCGCTTTGGTGCAGCAGTAATAGACTTTGAATATACGAAATTTGATTGGCATTAATTTTTTTTTCCCAGTTAGCACTTTGCTTGTGTATCTTTCTGTATGCAAATACTATTCCGTTCATGTTGATTCCCAACGCCAGTGAACGTCCTCCCTGCTCTTTTGCCCTCAGTGTACCTTTATCTATCAAGTTACGTGTCTGTATATACCTTTGTGCTTGTGACAGGTGCTGGAGAACTACAACAAAGGGAAAACTGCTTTGCTGTCAGCAGCCAAGATCATGGTGAGCCCCACAGAAGTGGACTTGAACCCAGAGAACATGTTCATGGATACATCAACAACTTCTCAGCAGCCGACGCCTACAACCCACCACCGCAGGAACAGTAGTGTTCGGTTAGTACACCAGGCACCACTGTGGGTGTGTTGGAGCTTAACAGAATATGTAAAACAGTTTCTTTGATCTTCTGTATATTCAGTTTCCCCTCTACCGTAAAATATAATAGAGCGAACCTCTTCTTAAATTGTAGTAGTAATCATGAGGACATGTCTAATTTTTAATAATATAGCCAGTATTAAACAATACTACTGCTACTAACTGCTACTTTGTTTTCTCAAAATCATTATTTCTGTCTGTTCGTTTGGTTTAAAAAAACAAGACAAAAACCATTGTCACGGTAAGCAAAGCATGCTAATACTAATTTTGCATAATTTGCTCCCTTCTCTCATGCACGCATGCACGGTGTCTGACCACAGAGCAGTTGCAACGTATGGTAGTATTCAGTTCCCACCTCGCCCTCTCTGGTTTAGCCCATGTCCAAAGTCACTGTGAACTCCTGGTAGTGATGGTTGAAATATGATCTCTCCTGTATTAGATGCTAATACAGAGCAAATATGCACTTGATTACACTCCTGGCCTCCCAGTCTCTCTTTTTCTCCGTTCTTTCTTCCATTTATGTAATGTTTCACTGGTGTTGACCTAGTCTGTAGAGTCTAGAAATGGTTTAAATAATAACACATTCCCATTTTTCCCTTCCTTAACCCTCAGTCAGTTATTTTCACCCGTTTTTCATGTGTTTCTCGTTGTTTTGGATCCCCTCTTCCCTCCTTTCCCTGCCACTGCTCTCCAACCCGTTCTTCTCCTCTCCTCTAGTTCATGTGCCCAGTCTGAAATATCTCTGGACGGTTTCTCTGAGTGTCCTCCTCCCCCAGTGCCTGTAGTGCTGCGTGGAGCGAGGGAGCGCCTGGCAGTGGAGCTGAGGGACCGCAAAGCACCACTGGCCGTCATGGAGAGTCTCTCAGACGCTGAATCCTTGTATAGCCTGGATTCCCGACGCTCCTCGGCTGCACTAAGGGGTTCCCCAATGCTGAGTAGCCTTCCGTTCCCTTTGGATGCCCCGATCCCAGAGGAGAACCCATCTCTTAGCTCTCGCACTGAATTACTGGCTGCTGACTGCCTCTGCCAGGCAACACCAGAGAACCTGGGTGAGGTTGGGCCCTTCTTTACCCCGCTGGAATCGAGATCCACACCGGATTACCCCATGCAGCTGTCTCCCGCCACACCTTGCTACAGTGGACACCATTCCCCAGCTCTGCTAAACCAGAGCGTCTTGGCTCAGGCTGTCAAGCCAGAGCTTAACGCCAACCCAAAAATGCTTCCTGAAGGGGATCACCAACAGATTCCTGGTGTCTACAGCCCAGGGAGCACTCCTAATGCTCCCCTCAGCCCTCAAATTGGTTCTAAATCAATAGATAGAGAAAAAGAAGATTGGGAGCTGGAGACAGCAGAGAAACATATAAGTGCAGAGACCAGACCGGCAACTTCTACCCCTCCACCCCAACTATCCAATGGAAACCCCAGCCAGGCAGTGCTGGAGTTCGCACAGTACTTAGACTCGCTATTCAGACTGGACGGCAGCAGCTCCCCGCCTCTGGAGCTGTCTGACGGGGAGTCCGAGTCAGGCCGGGGCTCCTTTGGGCTAGGTGAGTGTCTCGGAGATGGACAGCGGTTGGATGACAAACAGCTTCTGGCCAGAGCAACACTGGAGCCTAACCTAGTTCCCAAGCCCCCACGCACTTTTGCTGGATCTGCTGATCCCTCTTCGGGCATCTCTTTGTCACCCTCCTTCCCTCTCTCATCGTCTGAGGAGCTCAACGACCTTTCCCCCGGTGAGGGTGCCCCACCAGCCATACACTCCCTACGAACATCTACCCCTTGCCACTGCCCTGAAGAGAACACACTATCATCTATGGTGTAGTGTGCTCCCAAGACTCTGATGTCCTTTGCCCTAAATTGAGAGGTGCAGTCATCCAAATTTCAAAACATATCACAGTACATGCATGCAATGGAATGCAGTCACTCATCAGAGATCCAATGACAGAACTTGACTGGTCAACTCAGAAACTATTTCCATTCTTCAGGTGTCCCCTTTGAAAGCTGTTTATAGCATTTTCACACTATTGCAATGACTAAGAAAAAAAGATACCTCTCTCTGCATGCCAGGGGGCTGTGCTGCTTTTGGGTGAATATAAATAACTGTAGCTTCACATTGCCATTCCAAAACAATGTTGTCTCACCCACGTAGGGACGTGTCAGCATTACATCAATTCCCTGACTTAACAAAATCAAAGGGACAATGGTTAACTGAGCAGGGATTCAAAAACTAACACTGTAGAAGAGGTTAGCATAGGCACATCATCTGGGTTGATGTACTGTACAACTTCCTGCACCCTCAGCAGCTCCGGAAATTTTGTTGTAATTTAATTTAATTTAATTTTTTTAAATCAGGAATGTGAAGATGGACATATTCGTCAATCCATAGAAGTGGGAAGAGATTACGAAATGTTCCTCAGGTCTATAGAGAATTGACTTTGAAGAAAGAGAGTAAGTGTGTTACATTGGTGAGAATTCATGTGTCTTAAAAATTTAGTGATTGTGACAAAGTTATTACAGACACCTATGGATGTTTTTGGGTCTTTTGGTTACTCTTTTTAGTGCATGAAGACATTTTTTTTTCTTTATTTTGGAAAAGAAATTGTCACTAAGCCACTTAGACTGACATTTGAATACTCTTGCACACATCATATTGCTCAATTTACCCCCTTTGCCAAAAAATTTAACACATTGTATTGCCAAATGTATTTATGAGATGTAATTTTGTATATGTATATGGATATTGCTTTATTTAAACACAAGCTAGGTTCATTATCTCCTCCCCTAGCCATACTGTTGGTTCCAATGTAGACTGTTACAAAGCAACACCACAGAAAAGATGTCATCCTGACCGTAAAACACTGCCATGGCTTTCATTTTGAAAACACAAACTCTGTACCTTGGGATTGAACCAGTAATGAACTTGCTAATAGTCATAGTCTCATAACTACTGTACCTTTCTCTTTGGAGAGCTCTTAGCAATGTGCCCAGGTCAGGGCCTGCATGCTTTATGCATTTCAGAGTAGCATGGCTGGTATATAACAAGTTTTGTCATTAAGTCACAATAAATAAGCTCTAAACATGTCCAGATATTACCATACGTGTAAACTCAAACCTTTGACAGGCTTATTAAATGCGCAGGTCAGCCGACAGGACCAAACTGTGTATCCTAAAAGTGTCCCGGGATATCATTTCTCTTCTTCTCAAGGTGCTCTCGGTCATCTTGGTTGTCAAGGTGTTTGCTTCCCTTTAATCTGGTTCATCTCAAACATCCTTGAGGTTGGACTGAATGAATAAATGGGCTCGAACATTGCGTATGCCAATTCTAAATACTGTGGTATACAATCTTCCATATCACTCTGGGTGTAACAGGTGGCTCACAATTTGCATTATTTATTATTGTTAATGTTATAACTTTTATTGCTATATTTGATGGTATTATTATCATTATTGCGCTTGCAACAGATTGGTTTGATGTCAGTGGTTTTTATCTCAGTTTTTCGGACGGTGTTAGGAACTTTTTAGACTTTCCCAGATGTAATGAGTTATATATTTAAGCTTTTTTTTCTGTCCGAGTGGAAAAGTGTGTGACATTCTGCCATGGCATGGTGACAATATTCTCTTTTTACAAATATTTTTAAAGTGGTGAGACATGCGGCAGAGTGACAGCCTGCTCACAGTGACCTTTGGTGCAGCGCCACCGTCAAGCGCGGAGTCACCATAGTGATCTGCACAGTCTATTTGGAATAAGATTTGCTGTGGTCACTCACAGCAGACATTTCCAGCCAGTTTACAGTCTGACACTGCTCAAATCATGCAGCCAGTCCCCAGTAGTCTCTCAAAAGATACACTAAGATTGGGCCAGCAATTTCCTGCGTTCAGTAGCTTTGCTTGCAGCCGGTCATATACAAAACACTGTTGAAAGAAAGCACTATAATACTTTCTACCATGATGTGTACAGCACCATCTTCTATGTGTAATTATTTATGCAGATGTCTAAAAAAAAAAAAAAAAGGTGAATTCCAATAGAGTCATGTAGAAAACAAATATATAAAAGTAAGGAGATAATGACTATATTAAAAGATATCAGTATTGACATATAAAAAAATATTTCTTCTGAAAGTTATTTATTCAAACTATTGGCAGATTTACAAATTGGTTTATATTGAAAGAGGAATAATTCAACTATGTCTTGTCCATGTTTACCTGGTTTGCTTCCCTTCCTTTCCTGCCCCACAATGAGAATGTATTTAATTCCTCTCCCTCACTGTCCTGCCTGTAATGGAATAAACTACAAACTATGAAAATAACTTTGAATTTCTGTCATATTTGTTTTAGCGTGTACCACTGATATACTGTATAAGGTCTATTTAAATTAATGTGTGTTTCCCCTAAGGCTTGGCTATTTGTAAAAGCTGATGGCTTTAAACTGATGACTTGTGATGCCAAGTACCTTCGTTATACGAATAATTGTACTCAGGAGTAACTTTTTGACTCATCCTGAAAAAGTTGCACTTTAGGTTTGATGTAAAGAATGTGTCATCAGTTTTAGAAGTGCTGAGTGCAGATGGATTTTGAGTAAAGAGGGCATGAGTTGTTCAGAGCCATATTTAAACCCAAGTGTAGGTGCAGTGTATTATGAGCATACAGTACAGCTCTGCTGGAGATCAAAGTCTACTGTTGAGCCTTATGGAGGTGCCATGGGTCACATGACACAGTGTGGATGGGAGGTGTCTGTTTGGTAACGCCAATGACACACTTTGGATCTGTCTCAGGAAATAGAACTACTGAGCTGGCCAGTTAACTGGCTAGTAAAATGAACAGCATAAGCAAATACACACCAATAAATCACAATAGCCTGTGGGCATTTTATTAATTTGTTTATTGTGTGTGTATTTATTTCTTTCATTGATCAATCTTTACTTTTAACTACTCTGTGACCAACAGTAGGCTGTTAGTGAAATCTGTGATCACTGCCCAACTGAGCAGATCATTCAAATTAATGTTTTTAATTAAACAATTGATATTAATATTTTTGAGCCATAACGTTTATTTTGCCATCAGTTTTTTTTTTTTTTCTGTTTTTTTTTTAATATAAATTCGACAACATTTTATTCCTTTAATATTCCCTAATATGTTCTAAAGTGTAAAACTTTTGAATCCCAGACAGTACTGAGGAGATACTCTGGTGAGACAGGTAGCTCAACTGAAAAGTACTGTTCTCACAGGCTCAAAGATCAACTTGGTAGCTGCATCACTCATTCACTTCAGACATAACAAGCTCCTGAGTTACTCTACTAATGCGAATACTTCTACTACTGTTAATTATGGCCGTCCGACAAATCTGTGATAACAACTTTACTATACTGCAGAGAGTATGAAATGAGTAGTAGGTCCACTGGGTGTACCAGCACAGACTTTCCAATAAGACATCATGACCCCCAAAAAAACAAGATGGTTCACCTCGAAATTATTTTTTTTTTTTTAGGTTTAGGTTCCAGGTTACAATACATGTGCAAAAATAACACTACATATCAGACTTTGTCAGGGATAGAATGATAACGTCCTGGATTTATTTCCATCGTTGTCCCTGGTGTTTACAGCCCAACCTCATCAAGACAGTGACAGTGTCCAATACTCAAGGTATTTGTAAATAAGGCTGAAGAGGTACTATTGATATAATCTTTTCAGAAAGCACACAAAGTAAGTAAAATAAAGAGACACATTAAAGACACTGGTTGTCTGACAAAGGTCAAGATTTAAATGTCACTGGATTAAAAGTAATTTATAATACCATATCAATATCTCCACTTTATATGAAGGAATAGTATTTTGCAGCCAACAGCTGATCAGTCCATATTCCAAGCTATCAGAAATAATCAAAAATCTCAAAATCCGTCCGCTAGTTTGACGAGGTGTATTGACCAAAAAAAGTAAGTGTGTTACACTCTTGGCCTCCACAGTTCGAAACATCTGCTGAGGAAGACCGTGAAGTGCGGTTGAAAGCTCAGAGAAAGGTAAGTTAGTGGACAGGTTAGGTTAACATATATATATATATATATATATATATATATATATATATATATATAGATATATAGATAGATAGATAGATAGATAGATAGATAGATAGATAGATAGATAGATAGATAGATAGATAGATAGATATAGATATATAGTAGTTATGGTAAAACATGTATTTAGTTTACCTCCAATCCCACCAGAGGGAAGCAAAGTCTCTACCTCCTGAGTCACAAATACATGTCAGACACGAAGAAGAATGACTTCCCGAAAATCACTGAAAGATTTCCTGGAGCGCTAATGTTAGCTTGTAGCTAGACTAGCATTAACACTGTTTATTAGTGTTGCCTGTTTTCTAACCGTAGCCATGAATTAAGAACGAACTGTTGAACCTCGTTCCGTTAAACGTCTCGGTGGGTGAAATATATACCTATAACGTTAGCAAATGGCTCTTTTTACGTTTTTTATAGCGTTTAATAACGCCAGTTAGTGAGCTAACTAAGCATGAATGTTTACACAGCTGGTTAAGCTAACGACTACGTTAGCTGCAGTTAGCCAAGTTAGCTTCCTTGTTAAATTAAGATAAAACAGTCTCTTCGCTATTCTGGCCGTGCACCGTGACAGTCCATTTCCCCCCCCTGTCATGGTCAGTGTTTTTGGCTTGGTGACAACGAGATTTTATCGTTACAATTAACTATACATGTCGTTGGCAGCGAAGTCATTTAACTATTAACAGCTTATTATTGTTACTCTAGAAAGTATGCACAGCAGTCTTGACATAAAAAATACAGAGGTTATGGGGGACTTGTGACCTGTGCATTACCAAATTGTGTATGTGTGTGTGTCTGCAATTGGCGATTATTTCTGTTATCGATTAATCCACCGATTATTGTCTCGATGAATCATTAATTGTTTTATATATATAATGTTAGAAAATAGTGAAAAATGCCCGTTGTAATTTCCAAGAGTCCTCAGATGGTTTGTGCAGTCCATCAACAGTTCAGAACCCCAAAATATTCAGTTTACTATAGTGTATGACAAAGAAAAGCAATACATTCTTACATTTCAGTAGCTGGAACCCAACAGAGATTTTAATGTTTCCTTAAAAATAACCATCAGTCACTTATCAAACTAATTGCTGACTAGTTTTCTGGTGATCAAGCAATCTGTTGATCAACTAATTATTGCAGCTTTAGTATAAACAGTAAAAAAGCTGTCACTGATCAGATGTCTGTCTTTACAGTGGCTGGTTGGACAGAGAGGTGTCAGGCATGTATACCCCTGGGAAATACAGCTCGCGGGGCCCTGCTCTTATTCCGCGGATGAAAACCAAGCATCGCATATACTACATCACCCTCTTCTCTGTGGTGCTCCTTGGATTAATTGCCACGGGGATGTTTCAGTTCTGGCCCCACTCCATTGAGTCCACAGCTGACTGGACCCTTGACAAACGCAGTGTCCATGATGCACCTCTGGTCCGTCTGCCTGTCTCCAGTCCCATTCCTGAGAGGGGTGACCTCAGCTGTCGCATGCACACCTGCTTTGATGTGTACAGATGTGGCTACAATCCAAAAAATAGAATCAAGGTAACTGCCTCTCAAAACAACCCTCACATCATCGATCTTACACAATTTAAGTATATCCCTTAAACATTTTGCAGGGTCCTTTGTTGAAATTTCAACCCACTGTGGAAATGGTTGCCTTTGTAGGTGTACATCTACCCTCTGCAGCGGTTTGTAGATGAACTTGGGGTTCCCATCAGCAGCACTGGACTGTCTCGAGAATACAATGACCTGCTCAGTGCCATCTCTGACAGCGACTTTTACACTGATGACGTCACCAGGGCTTGTCTTTTTATCCCTTCTATTGATGTCTTGAATCAGAACTCCCTGCGTATCAGAGAGACTGCCCAAGCTCTGGCAATGCTACCCAGGTAAAGATTTACACTAGACCCAGTTTTAATCATGGTGTTTTACTACTTTGTCACTTTCAGTTAATCTCAAGTCATTCTTCTTTATGAATCTTTTTCTCTAAAATGTATCTCGTGTTGTTATGATTGCTGTTAAAGCTCAAATGTAGCTTTTTAATACCCAAAAGATTTATCTACAGCTACTTAACCATATATATGTATATTGTGTAGGACGGAAACTAACAATTATCTTTTAAATACCAAAGAATATGAAAGATTAATCTGGTACATCGTAAAATGTCAGTGGTGACCATGCCCTATCACAAGAGCCCAAAGCAAAATTCCCCTTCTTTGGCCAGTATTTTTAAAAAAGGTTTCATAAAACAGTGGTATGGAATGGACTAAAGCATCTACATAACAGTGAATGTTGGATATTTTTATTTGATAATTATTTGAAACATTAACTGATTAGGAAACCTACCATAATTTAATTAAATCAAATTGATTAGCTACATTTTCTGTTTGATTAACCTGTCGTTCCTGCAGTAATCTTGTGTGTGTTTTGGTAGATGGGACAAAGGGATGAATCATCTGCTTTTCAACATGTTACCTGGAGGCCCTCCAGACTACAATACTGCCTTGGATGTGCCAAGAGACAGGTAGAGTATGTCTTAAAAGCCATTTTAGAATTTAAGAATGGTTCTTTATAATCTGACAGTAATCTTTGTGAAATCTAAAATCGCCACTAATGGTTCACTACCACGACGTCCTAGTATATTCAAACAATACAGCAGAATTACATTGCTGGCTTCCTTTAGTTAAGAGGCTGCATTAACGTAATGGAAATATGTAGAAAGAAATTTGATTAATTTCATTAACCAAAAGATGTCATCAACTGATGTACTACTAAAGTCAAGACAGACATCTACATCTTAACAATGATGTAAAACTACAAGTTTGATTCAAAACACCAGACAGGAGGGAAACATGTTGTCAAGATTCATGTTTTTAGGATTCCTGTCAGCAACGTGCCACTTGTAGGAACAATAAATCATTTCTTGTTTGTGTTCTGTTTCTGGGACAGATGAAATTACTTTTCATGCAACCATGGAGTATGCAAGCTTAGAAGCATTTACCATAACTGCAGTCACTCCTCAAGTGCTAAGAATGATTTTTTTATGAAGATGAAAAAGGTATTTACAAGCAATTTGGACATAAAATATTTTTAGGAGGCCTTGAGGAGACATTTCAAATCTGGTTGTATTTACCAGCAAAGAGCCTATGTGTCTCAAGATGTCCTGTAGGCTAGAGTGATGGCTGAGGATGTAAGAGGGTTTACGAACATGCAGCCTTGAGACAATGAGCACTATCTTTAACTATAAGGAATTTCCTGGGCTCATCCAGCTGGAGTCCATTTGGCATGGAGCCTCATCAGAACCAGGTGTGTGACTGACAGTGTGTTTCCATTTTATATTCTCATTGCCTGAGAATAGAACAGATTCCAAAATATAGGTACAGTTTATCATCTAGTGGACTATATGAGATCAATTAACCAGGTCGCTAAGCCTTGTTTGATGCCAGTTCATGTGCCACAGTAGCATATTTGGTAGCAAAAGTGCTCACAGGAAGCAAAAGAACCAATTAATGAATGTGCATTTTAAAGTATGTTCCTGTAGCTCATATCTGTTGAAATCCCCAATTGTGTTGAAACATTGTTACAATCCAGGTCCATTTGTTTCAGAGCGCTGCTGGCTGGAGGCGGTTTTTCTACATGGACCTACAGACAAGGTTATGATGTCAGCATCCCAGTTTACAGCCCACTTTCTGTGGATGTTGAGCTGCCTGAGAGACAGCCTGGGTAAGCAGGTCTCTCTCATTAACTCTCATCGTCATGACCAAATTACAGTCACTTTACCTAATTTATCCATCGACAGCTTCTCTACAGACGGTGCTCCAAGGAAACATAATGATGTGTGAAATTTAGAAAGGTCTTCCAAATAAAATAAAAGTAATTCTGGTTCATCAACACTCTTCAGGCTAGTCTTGATTACGGAGTTATTTGATTAAGGAATCAACAATATAAAGTACAACTTCATAACCAGTTGCATATCTCTTGTCTTTATTCCCCCAGGCCAAGGCGCTACTTTATTCTATCTTCTCAAACTGCCATCCACCGAGAGTACCGTGCTGAACTGGAGCGCTTGAAGGAGGAAAATGGAGAAGCACTGCTCCTCCTGGACAAATGCAGCAACCTCTCCCAGGGTGCTGCCTCTGCACGAAAACGCTGCTACAAGGGGCAGGTGTATGACTACCCACAGATCCTGCAGGTGGGAAACAAAGATGAAAAGTATCAAGATCTACTAAATTTGTTAAATGCACTACTCTCCTGAATTTGGCAACAAAAATCCAATCTGTTATTTTTGGCTTCATAATTACTTTTTAATACCTTCATAAGAAATTCTCATTTCAGGTCCTAACATTGAACCCACCAACAAATGGTGCTTGTTATAAGCAGAAAGGATGAGTTATGCATCTTTAAGCAGCTTACAGGCTTATGTTTTAACATTCAACAATGATTTAAACTGCAGTTCCTGGACCCTGAAAGTTCCTGGGCCTTTAATAAGTACTTCTGTGGGAGCAGGGACTTTTTGGGAGGTAGAAATTAAAACCCAGCAACTGAAACTGGGAACTAGGATACTGTTGTCAAAATGCAGTTAAAATTCCTAAAATGTTCTTTGGTTCTTGAATAAGTTTCTAGCAGTGAAAATGGGTCAGTAAAGCTTGGTTTTAGTTTGTTTGTGTGTACAATGCAAAATCACATGGCCTGTTAACAGTTTGCTCCCAATGTGTCTCCACAGGAGTCTTCATTCTGTGTGGTTTTACGGGGGGCCCGATTGGGTCAGGCAGCCCTCAGTGATGTGCTGCAGGCTGGCTGTGTCCCTGTCATCCTCGCTGACTCCTACATCCTGCCGTTCTCTGAAGTACTCGACTGGAAAAGGTCTGCCCAAGTCACCGAACAGTTGAAAAAACAAGTAAATGGTTTCAGTTTGCCATTTTTAGTTCACTAATTTAATGTTTCTGTTTCTTCCCAGGGCATCTGTGGTTATTCCAGAAGAAAAGCTGTCAGAGATGTACACCATCCTAAAGAGTATTCCTCACAGACAAGTTGAAGAGATGCAGAGACAGGTAATAGTCACGATGTCTAACTGAAGAGAAAACATCTCTCAGCAAAACTTATGTAAAGTGCCTTAGATTTAGCTGCAGTTTGAGAATTCAGATTGACATTGCATCAGAGGTGCTGTCACTGGGGTTAGATCACCTGTACATCATGTCTGAGATGTGCCTGTACCTTAACCACCCAACCAACCAGTCAAGTCTGTGGAAGCCAAAACAAATTTTTTGTGCTGTGCGACAGACAGAAATTTGGACACCACCCTCACTTTTGTAAGTTTGAATTTCATGCTTAGCTCAGTCTAGATTTTAAAAAGCTTTCAGAAGACTCAACTATGTTGATATTTGCTTGAGTGAAATGCACTGAAGACAGCTCATTCTCCCTTTCCATTTGATATCTGCATTGAGCCACAATAAACAAAAGTGAAAGCAGCTATGAGAGAAGTGCACCAGTTCAGCTGCTCCTCATTCTCTTGTATCAACTCTGGTCCATTTACCAATTATACTGGCCAAACAGACATTTTAGGCCAAGGGCTCAGAGACAGGCTTGGGGTTGGATTACACCAGACAAGCTCAAAAACATGGCTTGCTCGTGGGGTGGTGGTGTTGGGTGGGGGTATCCTGCTGTGTATAGCTCACAGCTAACTTGGTATCATAGATCTGAACTTGTTTTGTTATCCACTGGTCACATTACTCCTCTGCCTGCTCTGATGGCGCACAAATGGGTTGAATTGGTTGATTCTCTACAGAAGAAACTTAACTATAAGTTTGGCGAAAGTAATGGTGTACCGCTGTATAGGATTTTTTGTGTGTGTGTGTTATTGTAAGCACAAATCCACATCAAAAGCATCACGGTTTGCTTTTCTTTTGTTTTTGTTTTTTTTAATCTATTGTGAATAATAGTTTAAGATTGTAGAAACATAGTGGTGATCAAAATTTTCTCTAAACAATGTTTGGACAGAATTTTATATTTACTATATATAATTTTTTATAAAATATTGTATATGTATTTTATGTTTATTTTTATATTGAGTATCATTATCATATTTTAGAATTCCAAGACAGCAAGTTGCCTGCATCTTGCTTGTCTGACTTAGTTTAATACTTGATATTAAATAAAGAAATCCTGTCTGTCTTGCTGGCACAGAAAGGGAACTAGTATCATATTTTATAGCTTATTTCACCTTTGTGTTGGGGTTTTAACAATAGTTAAATTTCTTTGTTTCTTACCTGATAAAAATCCACATAAACACTTTAATTTTATGCAGCACATATACAGATCGAAAAGTATTTGTTTACACAGTTGGGAGACATGAGGGATTATTCAAAGCAGGTTCACAGTTCAGTGATGGCTTGACATGTCAATTAGCAGACAAAATTGAGCTCACATTAGAGAGCTTGTTTAGGCCACATTATGGATTTACCTCTTGAAGATAATGGTTCCATTCCAGTATCATCAATTGCGGTATTTGCGAGTAGTAAAATGCCTACTTGTGTGATTTATTTCCAGTAACTGCCAGAGTGCTCAGGTGCCTCTTAAGTTTACGAGCATATAATAGTTTATCAGAGCTCACCGGGACATGCTTGATTAATAAGAATATTCTGTCACTCATACAAATACAAGCACTTTACATGGCTCAGTCCAGCTCAGATGATTTGTTGTTATGAATGAGTAGGATCAACCATACAGTATTACAGTTAAAAAAAAAAAAAAAAAGCTCACATTCAGGAGTTCATTTACACTCGGATGCAATTCAGAAGCAAATAAATCGAGTTGTGTAGAAGCAGATATTATTTTGAAATGTTTCTGTTGGACATAATTTTTACGGATGAAACATTTTTCAAAATCTTCGATAAAAGGATATTATATTTAATATGCAGAATTATTTTCATCCATCCCATTAAGAGGAACAGATATTTAATAAGTTAATATTACATGGTGACCATGTGTGGGGGTTCTGCCATAACTTTGTAGTGTTCAGACAGTTATAATATTCATGCTGAACATGTCATAAATGTCTTCATGTCTGCTGATTATTGTTGTTCCTAAAACCAGCCTATAAGACTCCTTGATGTAGTAGACCACGGTGAAATTTGGGACAGACTTAGCTCTGCCTTGAAGCCGTATTAGAAAAAGTGTGCATTAAGTTTGGTTTCAGTGGAACGTTTGCTGGTATTTTCCTGACACGGGAAACAGGTCAGTCACATGGAGAAATGACATGGTCACTAAGTCAATAAGTGTCACAGTAGTCTCTGCATGTCTTCTTTCCACCTTCACTAATACTACTAAATCTAACCTTGCTTTCCAGAGCAGAGCGAGCAAGTTTCTGTCGAAATCCCTGTCTAGGCTTTGAAGACCTTGTCTCCCTGTATTTTAATGTGATACAGTGTCATGGAAGTGGGTTTCATCATTAAGAAACCAAAGCACAATGCAGGAACAGAAATGTAATGAATGAAAATTTGAATGAAATTTGTGAGGAAAATATTTGAATGTATGCTGAGAGCCTGATTTCTTAAAGCAGATATTCTAGCAAAGCTTGAACATTAATTTCGTCTGTGGTTGAGCTGATGTATTTCATTAGTTTGGCCAGCAGATGGCTCAGCAGCTTTTGCTTTCATAGTGTATCTGTCTTTGTTCACATGTTGTCTGACTTTTGTGCTTAAAAATGTAGAAATACGAATAGGCAGTGCATACTTATCACAAAGGAAATACCACATAATGAACAATTTTTATTTTACTTTTTTATTACAGTGTTAGGTTTTATAAAGAGTCAGAGGTATCTATGATATCAACAAAAACCCAACAACTGGAAAGATTGTTTAACTGTTTAGGTGATTTGAATCTGGTCCTCAAATTAGTATTCATTTTTTTTCATCAGTTGTCTTCCCGGGAAGTCAAGTGTGTTTTTTGTTCAGACCATTATTGGTAGTTGTTTTTTTGTTGACAACAGCAAAGTAACATCTACCTAATGAGCGGCACCGCAGTTTCAATTCTTCCTGCAGGGACAGAACATTTGGTTAACTTAAAGAGCAAGTCCTATCAGAGACCAGGTCAAATTGTGATAGGCTACTGTTGAGCTTCCATCAGTGGACCTACTTCAGACAGCAGAACTAATTTTCAAATGTTAGATGATGTAATAGCATCCATGTAGGTCACATTTCAAAAGGCCACATACTAAACAGCTGCGCATTGTTAACACTGCTCAAGTTGTTTGGGTCATACCCTCAAATTAGGACACATACACTAAAGATCTTTATTAGATTAGTGCAGTCAAATCAATTCTGTTATTAAATTAGAATATATAAGATGGGAAGAGGGAGTTATGGCCCAAGATCGAGTTCAATTTACTCTTCATCCTTTCCTCTACTTTTGCCTTGGTATTGAGCTTCAGCCTGACAACCAGCTTTTTTTATTTTTTGGTTGATCCAACTTGTCATCCCAATTTAGCCTCCCACACACAGTCTTTGTGGCCTCTCCAGAACAGTCCACTGGCTGCAGCTGATTGATAGTCAATGTCGAGTCTGCTTTTCTTCAGTCCAGCCTCCTGTTACATGCATCTCCTCGTACAGAACTGAACAGGCAGGATGATGACAGGTGTCAGTGGCTTTTTGATCAGTCAAATATGTAATAACAGTTCCTTAATCTTACCAGTCTATAGCTGCAAATTTGATCTCCTTGAGCAATCAACTGAGACCCTCCACCAGATTTCTATTCTTTCCTTACCCACACAATTGTTATCAGAGCTGGACTTTATCATGAAATTTAAAGTATAAAGGTTGAAGAGAAGAGGACACAGTGTAGTCCTATTGTGAGCCTTGGTGTTGCACTGCAGAATGTTTACAGCCTCACAAACCACAATTTTATCAGTGGGATGGTCTGTAATCCAGGAAACCATGGGGCTCACTAGCGCCAAGACTGTAATCCCACATGAAACCTGCTGCTAAAGCAGTGGTCTTCAGTCATGGTCGTCTAGACACAAAGTCCTGCTACCTTTTATTTTAGACATTCTAATGAGGACTGATTTACACCTGGGAGACCAGGTAATTATTATTAAAAAGTCGTCTGTGTGTTTAGAAATGTTTTGATCACAGTCAGAAGTAAAGTGCTAATAAATCTCTAGCAAAACAATATTCACAGTGAGTAGCTCACATGATTGAAAGAGACTTGGTTTCACTTCTGGTTTTGATTATGTTGAAAACGCTAATGATTGCCTGTTCTGTCCACAGCTCACTGGCTGCCAATTCGGGTCTATAGGTTGAATCATCTGTCAGACAGTTGACAACTTCCACTGAGTTAAACAAAGTGATGCAGACTACTGTAATCTAAACAGTGTCTGATTATCTGTTTGACCTTTATTTTAACTATTTTAAACAACAAAAGAGTGGGAGACCTCCAAACTAGAGGGAAATGACAAGATAATTCAGTTTTAAACATGCGTTGAATCGGGCGAGTGTTTTGTTGGACTTACAAATGAATAAGTTTTGGACCTGACTCTCTTGGGATTTTTTGCATTATTTTTCAATATTTCCAGCAGGTTAATAGTTACAATTTACATTGCACTTAGTTTTCTTTTTGGTGAAATAAATTTTGGTTATCTCATGGACTGAGTAGGTCTCAGTTGCAATATTTTGCTCTGCTTAACTGGAACTAAGTGTAGACTATAGGCTAGATGCTGCCATTGGAAGATGATGTAAGGGTTTCTCTTCCTCTCTGCGACGCTGTCTCTTCTTCCCCACTCATAAAAATTCCTGCAGGCGCTGGGAGCGGGTGGAGGGTGGTGGAAGGGGCCTCGGGCCAGCACAGTTTACTTTCTGCCTCCTCCCGGTTGGAAAAGAAACTTTCATCACTGGCTGATTTATGGGCCGTTGGGCTTCCCCCTTGAGATTAGAAAGTCTTTTTGGATCCCCCCCTCCCTCTGTAAAGATAAATGCTGTTTTTGTGATGTTGTACATCTCCAATGCTTCGTCCTATACACAGACGCGGGTGATTTAAGAAATGGTCACATGTTGTTCACGTGCCACTAAGGACTGTCTTTGTTAAACATAGAACACAAACATTAGCCAATAATAAATACTGGGGAATTCTAATAGGAAGACAAGATAGAAATATAGTTCACTGCTCTACACACAAACACTGAAATTGTCACATCCTCTACCACGGAACTGTGGGTCATTGAGGAGCTGGTGGGGCAGAGTCAGGTCAGTGTAGCATGGTGCCTCCTGGCAGGAGACAGTGTTGTTTAAAGCTTCATTGACTCTTATAGGGCCCTTTCGCCTCTGAACTGTCCCTTGAAGTTTCTTAATAGTATAGGGGCCTGCAGGACACGGGGAGGCTAGACACATATATCATGTTCAGTCGCACTACTTCAGATTGATCAGTTCATGGACAATATAGAATTTTCGGGTTTGTTTCATTGATTTCCCTTGAAATTTCATACTCACTGCATCTCAGCTGTAACAGAGAGCCTAAATCAGCTATCTGAATAAACAAATTCAGTTCACAGGTATTCTTTCTCATGCTTGCAGTCTTGGCTGAACAAACTATGTGAAGTGATTTGTGCATTATGGCAGTTGGAGTTAAGTATTCCAGCAGCCGATGTGATAACAGTAAGAGATGGGTTAAGAGTTCACTTATCATTAAAATCTGCTTTGCACATTAGAGATCTGTTGAAATAAAACAGGCACAGACAAAAGAGATTTCAGAGGGCTTTAGAAGAAGAATTGTTGAAGGGCAAGAGGCTGGAGAGGGCTGCAAAACTGTCTTTAAAGACATGGATGAGGGGGAAAAAATTTGATTTTACAGTTATGACTTCTTCTTCATGTAAAGGCCATACTCCATAGGATAAAAAATTTTTAAGCAATAACAATGTCAACATTTTAATGAATTACTGTCTGTTGTAGCCCACGTAAACATAGTCATCGCCTTCAGTAGAGACATAAAAAGTGCACCTATTGTAGACTAATTGTGGAAACATTAACGGGGTTTTACTGCACCTGTATGCAGCATGTTTTGATTTTTTTGTTGCACGTTTTTTTTCGTCAGTCAATGCAAATATCCAGTTCTGCACCTCTGCATTGTCTACATCTGTACACTGAATATCTCTGAAATTGAATACAAAGTGCATGTTTGGTTAATATACATTTTTGTAAATGTGCATTGCAATGTTGATCCTTCAAGCACGTTTTGTGTTTGCTCTTTTTTGGCTATTTTTGTTTGTATGGGTACATTTTAAGGAATTGTGTTCCATTTGTCCATAGGCACGCTGGTTCTGGGAGGCCTACTTCAGCTCCATGAAGGCTATTGGCTTGACAACGCTTCAGATCATCAATGATCGCATCTACCCATATGCTGCACGCACCTATGAGCAGTGGAACAATCCGCCTTTGGTGGTACGTAGCTGTGGAGATTTGATGCTGACATGCACTTTGCAAGTATTTTTAACTTTTAGCCACTGAGCAAGATTACTATATTATTATTGTGTCCTAACTTTCCATTATTGTCTGTCAGAAGAATCTGTTATTTAGCTATATCTATACCTTAGCTGCTCTCTTCCAGCAAACAGCTGTAAAATCTATACAGTTTGTGTGCTCTACTGTGCTGAGCCAGTCAGTTGTATTCCTAGAAGTCTTTTTAATGCAGACATTTGAATGACACCCATCTAGAAAGGAGCTTTGACAATAGACATGCCCACAGTGCTTGTCCACCCTCTTTTTGACGTGTAAATTGAAGCTGTGTGACAGTAGATGCCTTATCTCTTTCTGAAGCGCCACACATGCAGTGCTTCATAGTTTGGTATACACCCACCTAGCTCTGACGCAGCCATTTCGTGTCAGCAGTTCTGCACTAGGAGGATGCCTCTAGTGTGGTGAAAAATAAGTTCCTGCATGTCTGAGTCACTGTGTTAGTAGAGAGTACACTGGATGTGAAGAATGGTGTGTGTGTGTGTATGTTTAGCATCCCTGTGGTTGTGGGAGTTTGTGGCTGCAGACAGCTTGGCTGTGCGACCATCTCTCAGGAGTTGTTAAACAGCATGGTCTGATCTAGAGACTCCTCCATGTTAAACTTGTGGGGTGGAGGCATGTGAGCATGTGTGTAGATGCATAATAGTGTCTTTGCATCTGTCAAATGTCTGCAAGTGTCCCAGTATAAGTAGATCTACTGAAATGCTAAGATTAGAGAGGTGGCAGTCACAACACCGTTGCAATGGTGTAAACAAGCAGGGTTCTGAGGGGTGTTTTCTGATGTTTGTCATTTTAGTTCTGCTGAAACCTGTACAGTCATTCAGGATTGAGAGGTTTATGGTCAAACAGCTGCTCACTCTTGTCCATGGATGCTTATTTACTTCTGAGCGGGTAGCTTGTTAATCAGCAGTTACACTTGACATTGCCCATTTACGTCAAAATGTTTTGTCAGAGCGTCCAACCCCCAATCCAGTCGATCAGTATCACTCAGGTCTTAAGGTTTGTCCAGACCCAGAGAAGGTTAATTGTGTCAAGGTACAGACCTTTGGCCAATTCTTCCTCAGATGGGAGATGAAGTGTTTTCTCAATGGCTTCAGTGAATGGATGGTGAGAAGAACTTGCACAGAGCACTAAATAAATCAAGCAGACATTTTCCCCCTCTCCTCCTGTAGTTCTTTAGAATGGTAATTGGAAGCACATTTCCCTGGATTGCTGGTGCCTGTAGATGGGGGTTTCAGAATAAGGGACAAGCTGCTTTTTGTTTGGGATTTGTAGGTAGTGGGCATACTTGTAAGGGTTATATAGGATAAGAATTGAGGCAATTCAGACTTTCAAATTTGCCAGAGTTTAAAAAATTTTGTGGTGATTGGCACCTGGCTGTATGATCACTATCTTGTTTAAAAGTTACAGTACCATATTTGAACATTTTTGTTTTGACTCTGTTCTCCTGCACACAAAAGCCGGCACTTTACCCACAGTGTCCTTTTCTGAAGAAATTCAGCTGGCTGAAGTAGAGCCAAAATATTATTATTATTATTATTATTATTATTATATTATTAATGATAATAATAATAATAATAATAATAATAAAGCAAGCACTGTCCTAATACTAATGAATATAAGTGTATCTTATGATGCAGCGTTATTGTTTGCATCATTCAGCATGAATTGAAAGATTGGATCTACCGCTGCAGTGCCTCCAACATCTATGTACATTGTTAGTACTTTTTGTGCTGTTGAATGTAAAATTACAAAATGTGTTCGAATGGGAATGTTTCTACGGATAAACAGATAGGACGGACAGATAAAGTCATTTGAATGCTTCAAGTATGTAAGATTAATGAAGAACCACACGAGCAGTTCAAATAACCAAATAAAAGTTTTCTTTTTATGTGTAAATATAAAGTATAAAACCACATTAACTCCCTCAGATCTGTTGGTGACACTGAGCTGCGGCTTTCTTTTCATCTAATTTATTCTGTTTGACAAATGACTTAAGTGGTCTCTGCCTGTTTTATTCCGTTTTAATGCATCTGTGCTGCGTGTTAGTTAATCCCCCCTCTTGAATGACAACGTGAGAAAGGCCACAAGGGAGTTTCCACTTGCCAGTAAAGGGAATTTTTATTGGTGGAGGAGTGACTGGTGTTGTGTAAAAGGCAGTGTCTTTGTCTCTGTTGAAAGACTTGTGTAGATGCTGTGGAAGGAGCCACATAATCACTCTGTGGCCACCTGGGACCAGAGGAGAAACAGGGTTTATATGGACTTCAAGAAGCCCACAGATTTACTGTGTTAGATATGCTGTCTTTGGCCTTCTCAGACTAGTTGCCATTGTAACCATTGTGGAACATGTTTGGAGCCTTTGAAGTCTATCAAGAGTGAACCCTGATGCTTCTATATTTACTAGTCTTACAGTAGCACATGCTTGTAAATGTAATATATTGGTTGTCTTTTATTTCGGTTGAGAAAAAAACATTAGTAAACAAAAAAGGGGTTATTGGTTGCAAATAGACTAACACTAGTTTTCTCCTGTTTTGGTGTCACTCTAATCCAAGTGACACTAACTTTTAAAGTTTAGTATTTATTACACACATACCATCAGAGAAAACTCCTATGGCTTCCTTCATTTAATAGTGTCACTTGATCTAAGCTGAAGTCAGTGCTGATCCTAGGATTTACAGGCTGTTTTAAAAGGCAGCAATGATAGAGAAGCTTCCACACTCACATGAGATGGCCACTATTTACTACCTGGCAAACTCCACGTTTTCACTGTTACGCACTTCCCCCCTTCCTTCTCCCTATCCCACCCTATTTCACCCACAACCCAGAAGAGTTTGACCCATCATAATGACATCTGAAGAGCAGTAGATGCAAGAGTTTAGCCAACCTGTCTTGTTTGCAAACTCCCACCAATCTTTTTTTTTTTTTTTTCTTTCTGTCCTGCTGCTTCTGTAAGGTTTACTTGGCATTCTGACTGGAAGCTTTCCGCACTCTGTGCTCTGCCTCTGTTAGCCCCTGAGAGACATTATTGGACGATTCTTGCTCCATAATAAAAACCATCATCTGGAAATTACTGCAGGTGACCTCACTGTCCTGTGAAGCATTATTATAGTGCATTAAATCATGGAAAACATGACAGACAGGGCTGACACAGAAGACGTGGCTAGCTCTACAGTAGCTTTCCATAGAGATATAAAAGAATTAATTAAAAAAGGATGAAAAATGATGTTTGCAGCCTAAACTGCTCATGTTTTTTTTTCTTCTTCTGTCTTGTGTAGAAGTGGTCCAGTGTGAACAGCCCTCTGTTCTTGCCACTTATCCCACCAAGGGCACCTGGTTTCACAGCAGTGGTGCTGACCTACGATCGTGTTGAGAGTCTTTTCCGGGTCATCACAGAAATCTCCAAGGTGCCCAGCTTGGCTAAATTGCTGGTGGTGTGGAATAATCAGAACAAGAGTCCTCCTGAGGGTGAGTATAACAGATTCTCATCTAAAATAAGAAAGTTCATGAAGCCTTCCAAAAGATAAAGTCGTATATACAAAGTTGCCAGTTTATTAGGTAACAGCCATGCAATAGATCCTACGCTGGTGAAGGTTGTTATGTTTGAAGCTGTGGTTTGTTGTGCTGCTGAATTATTTTACATTATACTGAGAGGCTCTTCTAATATTTAGGGAATCCTCATTGATATAAACAGGATGGTCGCTAACACTCTGGTGCTTCTCCCCAGCTGACGGGTTTGGCCCTAACAACTTGTAACTTCTGCCAATCTTTGTAAAATTATCAGCTCGATAAAACAACAGTAGCTAACCTAGTAACACCACTAAAATGACCTAGCAACTTAATGTAGCTTCATGTTTTTCGTGGCCTAGTTTTCCTTTACCCTTTCTTTGTTCATGCCATAGGGAGGTTGTTAAGACACAAAGTAAATCCTCTGATGTACAACAGATGAGTGATAGAGGTACTTACTCTCCAGAATAAATGCTGTCATGACGTGCTGAATGCTACAGCCACTACTCTCTGGCTTTCTGTTTCACAGAGGATGAAGTGATAGCAGGGCATCTGAGATATTCAAACTTTACTCAGCACCCCAAGCATAGGCACCTATACAGTACACTTAATGTGCTTGCACCAATAAAAAAGAAGCCGTCAGTAGGTCCCAGTCCTGACTGACCAGCAGCGCTATGTGTAACTATGTATTTTTATTATTACCTGTCTGTCTACCTGTCTGTTTTTTTTGTCTTTCATTAATGCTAGTTTGTGGCACAAGACTTCTTCAGTCGTAGTTAATCAGAGATGTGTCATAGTAAGCTCTTAGTAATTGTTATTTATTGCTCCTTGCACTCTAATTATTTGCCTTAATATGTCAAATAAGTATACAACAGTTAATCGTGCCTTACCCCACTGATGGTATAACTCAGATGAAGACTGTTCTTGACCGGGAATTAAAGGAGTCTTGCTGCTGTAAGACTTGGCTAATGTAATGAAGAAGTGAGACAACTTTGAAGTGCTTCCTCGTGGCTGTGAGTTGCCTTTTCATTAGAGGCATCAGCGGCGCCTGGCTGGAGCTTTGTGACCCATTAGAATTAACAAGGGGCCATTGACAGGTCAGACTCATGGGGCTCAGTCCAATATGAAAGCAGATTTCTTCTCCATTTGCACCAGGCTTGATCTGATGTGTTTACAGGCTCCTATTTTTGCTTCCAAGTAACACAATGGGTTTTTTATACAGTCCAGCATTATTCCTTTTTCTGTTTATGAGTCTGAAGATCATTTTTTGTAACAGACTTAAATGTCATTATGTTTATCAAATTGTCTTGACATACTTTCAGTGTTTGTATCTGTTCTTACAAATGATCTATTGTACCTATACAGCAGCTGAGATTAATTCCCTCACTCCTACTCTTTCCAGCCTCTGAATAAAGGAAAGGCTGAGACCAACACGGACAGAGTGAAAGAAGAAACTCTGGCCGTTTAACATAGCAGTTTTCCTGACAATAGCTTCTGACAGGAGACCTCAGACGTGGTTAGGAGGACCTGGAGCTTCTCTTATAGGCTGCCAGGCCCTAGTTACCCCATTAATGAGGGGACACATTCTGTGTGATCTGCGTGTTTCATAGTCCGTGCCATGGACACTGCCCAAGATCTTTGAAACGGTCTCCTGAAAAAACACTATGTTGATCTGCCTCATGAAGAATCATAGTGTGGTTAGATTTGCATGTGCTTGAGGTTAGCATAGCGATACAAGTCAGTGTGTGAAGTTAAACTCTGTTTTCCACAGCCAGGACAGATTCAAATATCTCCGTCAGTGGTAAATGACATCATCATTCCTCAGCAATCTTCAGTCACTGATTGGCCACATTTACAATTTTGCTCAAATCCTAAAAATGTATGAATGATTATAGTGTCCCACTCTGTGTATATGTATCTATTAAGGGCTAAACTAGCAATTATTTTCAATTAATTAATTTGCAGATAATTTTCTCAATTAATTGATTAATTGTTTGGCTAATGAAATGGCTAGTGCAAATAGTGAAAAAATGCCCAAGAAATACCCAGAGCCCACGTTGATGTCTACATGTAGCTTGTCCAACCAACAGTTCATAATCCAAAGAGAGTCAATGTACTATTATATAAGACAAATATAATCTTCACATTTGAGAAGCTTGAACCAATTAATTCTGGCCAATTTTGCTTGGAAAATGTTTAGATGATTAATCCATTCTAAAAATTGTTGCAAATTAATTTTCTGTCAACCAATTAATTGACTGAGATGTTTCAGCTCTGTATCTGTGTATATATTACCAGACATGTGGTTGCTATCATTGTATTTTTTTCCTCCTGCCAGAGTCACTTTGGCCAAAGATCGGTGTTCCTCTCAAAGTCGTGCGAACCAAAGAGAACAAGCTGAGCAACCGCTTCTTCCCCTACGACGAGATCGAGACAGAAGCTGTGCTAGCAATCGATGATGACATCATCATGCTGACATCTGATGAGCTGCAGTTTGGCTATGAGGTGAGAAAAGACCCCCATTCAAACAAAAACCCTTAACCTTTACCATACTTTTCCATCTTTGGCAGATATTGCAGGGAGCCATTTCAAGTTGATCCCAGAGTTTAAAGTCATTCAGGGAGATTACAGTCTCATTCTCCACTAGTTGGGGATTTGACTGCCTGCTGGATGGGTGTGTGTTTGATGTGTGAAGAATGATGACAGCAGGTCTAGAGCTGATGCTTTCCATACCCACATACCTGCCTGGCCCCACTTAGCATGGTACACTCACCTGAATCCATTTAGAAGCCATTTAATAAAATTGTGCTAAGTTTAAGGATAATTACATGGAATTACAGGCAGGATAGAGGAGCTGTCTGTCTAGCTAGATGACATTGCTTCTTGCTTGCAGTAGAAGGCTCAGACTAGCTTCTGGTGTCAAGCCTGAGATATTCAGCCAATCAGAAAGCTATGTCTATCTGAAAATATTTTAATTTGACACGCAGTTGTGATTTTGGGCTCAGACAAAAATGTTCAGATATATTTTGAAACCTACGACTAAATTTTACATTCTTAATTCCCTTTTAAATACCACCAAAACATTCATCTTTTAGTGTAACATCTGTTCTCACTAAGTTCAGTTCACCTAAAAATTTCTGACACTCTCTCTTCTTGCCTGCTCCCAGGTATGGAGGGAGTTCCCAGACAGGCTGGTTGGCTATCCAGGCCGGCTGCACCTCTGGGACCATGAAATGGGGAAGTGGAAGTATGAGTCAGAGTGGACCAATGAGGTCTCCATGGTTCTAACTGGAGCCGCCTTCTATCACAAGGTGACCTGAGAATGCTCAGCTAAAATTAAGTAGTTTTGGCTGCTTGAGCTCTGCATCTTTCACAAAAGTTTCCCTTAGAGCTACTCATGGAAGTTAGATCTTTTGCTTAGTAATATTGCACATCGAACCAATTTTGAAAAGGAAATTGTCCATTATATTTGGAAGTCAAATAAAAAATGAACTTTGCAGAAAGGATTAGAGAATTTCCTATAGACCTCTGTTTTGGGTGTGTGTGTGTTTTTTATATATATATATATATATATATATATATATATATATATAAAAAAAAAAATAGAAAATATATTTTTTTATCAAAAAATATGATTTCAAGCTAGAAGGTTATCGTGATGGTCGAGCGGAGTGTTATAGGTAGAGCAAGGTTATCTCTCTTTTACTTAAAAGCTCACACACTCACTTATGTTCAGAGCGAACTCCACTGCAGTGGTTCCTTCTACATACTCTTGGGTCATCTGGTCAAACAGAGTCCACATTACTGTGCATAATGCATAATAACCTTGCAGGATAGCTATATGACACCCAGTATTCATTTGTTGTTTTGAATCTGTTTCAATTCCAGTACTTCAACTATTTGTACACATACAAGATGCCAGGAGACATCAAGAACTGGGTGGACGCTCACATGAACTGTGAAGATATTGCCATGAACTTCCTGGTGGCTAACATCACAGGCAAAGCCCCCATAAAGGTACATTCATAGCTCTGACTGGCCGGGGTACTCTAAGCTTGCGGGGGGAGGCTGAAGCCTGACAGAGGGGACCACCATCTCTGGGTCTGATCAGCTCTCACCCTTCAACTTCACTGCCTCTCCCCCTCCACATCACATTGACTGTGCCCAGGTGCAGGGGCCAGAGCTAAAGCCTGGCCTTAACCTTCCTTATCTTGGTGTCACTCACTGGCACTCCCCCTCTGAGTGTTTTCCTAAGCTCACCGGGGCTCACGCACACCCTGCCATCAAATCACAACCTGCACACTACCCTACGCCTGCACCCGTGCTCCACCTCCCACCATATCTCAAACAGGTTCCTTCAGAAAACACTCCACCCCACACCATCTGTCTTCCTCTCTCTGTGTCTCTCACTTTCTTTTCTCTTCTACACACACATACATTTGCAGGTCCAGATCATTGGGTGCAGGAATGTGTCGGGGTGTGCATGTGATGGAGGCTAGTAAATTCAAACATTTTTCACCACACCGTGCTTGACAAAAGTCCTTGTAGGATGTCATAGTCTTGTTTCATCAGACTGGACAGTTAGTTAGCTTCTGTCTGGGCTGTTTAAGTTTAACAAACCGTTAAAATGAGCTGACACTACTGGTGTGCTCCTGTTTAGGTGACCCCCAGGAAAAAGTTCAAGTGCCCTGAGTGTACTGCCATTGATGGACTGTCCCTGGATCAGACACACATGGTGGAGAGGTATGGCACTTTGTTTGTGAAATGTTGGATGAAATTATGACTATCTTATTTATTTACTCATTTGTCTGGTTGTGTCTTTGTTTTGTGTGTGTGTGTGTGTGTGTGTGTGTGTGTGTGTGTGTGTGTGTGTGTGTGTGTGTGTGTGTGTGTGTGTGTGTGTGTGTGTGTGTGTGAGAGAGAGAGAACAAACTGCAACTGGAAATCTCTTGTTCCTCTGTTTTTGTCTGTAACCTAAGCATTTTTGCATACATGCTTTACAGTCACCACATTACTTTGACTTGGTATTATTATTTTTGGTTTTTATTTTCTAAAAATCTTTTAAGTCATTGGTTGTTTTGAATATTAAAAAACATTTTAAAATCACATTTAAATTTGTTATACAAAAATGACCGTAAAACGTGAACTACCGTTTGTCTCACTGCATAATTAATCAAACACAACAAAAACTTTGCATAGTGACATAAAATTGGTTTGAAACTCGAATCAATATGCTCCTTTTGAAACCCCACTGTATTTATCAGTGAAATTAGATTTTTTTTTTAAATGTTACGCCTTAATTATGTTCACTCTTTGCAGTTACCTCTTTTAAAATTAGATGCAATGGTGTAATTCATGTCATACGTGTTTTGCACAAAGGCAAGTTCTGTGAGTAAAGCAAACATATACACACAGGATCAATGAATGGATACAGCCTCTAGCTGGCAGTAAGCAGAGATATAGACATAAATAAAATATAGAAATATGAAAAACCTTTTTGAGGAAGAAGGAAAGAAAGAAAGAAAAAGGTAAAGGCTTCATCCATATCATACACATCATTTGCAAACATTATTAATCAGAAGCTGCTAAATAAATACTGGGTTTTTAGCCTGCTTTCAAAGTAAATACGTTTTATTTTCATCCCTAGATCTGAGTGCATCAACAAGTTTGCATCAGTTTTTGGTACAATGCCTCTGAAGGTGGTGGAACACCGTGCAGACCCAGTGCTCTATAAAGACGACTTCCCAGAGAAGCTCAAGAGCTTCCCCAACATCGGCAGCCTCTGACCAGCCAGTAACAGATGTTTGGACATTGTTACAGCCTCAAAAGTTCAAGCTTTGTCACCATCACCATCACCATCACCATCTTTTAATTCAGACGTCACTATTCAAACTCAAGTGCTACATGCTTTTGTTACCTCTCAGTTCAAGTGACTTTCCCTTTGATTTTTAAATTGAACTTAAAACACAGAAATGTACTGGACCTTAAGTTAATATCCTGAATAAAAGAGATCACTAAAATCTGGGGATGGTGATAAGTGTGATGGTAGTGATCTGTCTGTTGCTGCTTAAAGCAAAAGAAATTTTCATTTACCAATGTTATGCATAGACTAATGTTACAGAAAGTGCTATTGAAAGGTCACCCTGAGTCTGATGTTTGACAGGCTGACTGATCGGAGGCTTTTGGTCCCACACTGTTACTGTTTTGGAGCTGGAAACATTGGGCTCCTTGTACTATGGAATAAGCATATACAGTGTATATATTTGTATTTTGCAGCAGTGCTGTATAATAGTCAAAATTTATGATGCTCCAACAAGGATTCTCTATTTTTCTCTTTCTTTTTTTTGTTTTTTTTTGTTTTTTTTGTTTTGCTTCTTTTCAAAAGCTGACATGGACCAGATTCTTTTAGCTGTACTGTATGAAAAGAAAAAGTAATAAATGTTTAATTTACATTATATATTGTAAATGATTTCAATTACATATCTATGTAGGCTTTATCAAATGGTTACCTGAATTTGATAAAACCCAACGTGGTGGCTAACAGATGATGTACAGTAAATGTTTCACACACGTTCTGTTTTACACAATCAGATTGGACTGTTAGACAAAGTTAGTACCATAAAACTAATGTTTAGAGTGAGAAACTGCAGATTTAAAAAAAAATATGCTGAGCTACTGGAACATCTTGAATTGTAATTTTATACTGCCTGAGCAAGTCTTTCATCATGTTTATAAGAAAATCAGCGGTGCTAATTGCAGCATCCACTAAGTCCTTTCATGAGTTTAGTTGTGTGTATGAGCACTGCATAAGCGTAGAAGTAATTATTTGTTTGGCATGCATTTGAAGACCTACTGTGTAGTGAATAATAGACAACTCCCAAATCCACACTTTTTAAAACAGATGAGTAAAAACTGTAGATGAAATGCTTTGTTTTTTATTTTTCCATTTTACATGTTTGTGTTTATTTTGTGTCTTTCTCATCACCAGTTGTCCGTATTTGTCTGTATTTAGGCTATGACATTGAGAGCAGCATAGTCTTTAAGATTTAAACATGGCCTTGTGATGTTTTTATTTGTCTCTTTTTATTATTTTAATAAGGTCGGTGAAATTGTTTTCAATTTTTTGACTGAGCTTATGTTTCCTGGTGTATATATGACTTTGTAATACATGGTAAGTAAAGACCACACCAATACGTCTCACGGTTTTAATGTTCTTTTTTTTTTCCATTTATGTGTGAGTGAAGTGGGAAGAAGATGAAGTCAGACGTTTTCCTTTTTCATTTTTGTCTTTAGTCCAATCTGAGACCGTCCAGAGAAGAACCTTTGTGACATGGCTGATCCACTGTTCCCTCCAGCCTGTCACCTGTTGTTAATATACACTGCCTAATCCACCCTGTTTAATGTCAGCAGTTCAAAAGGGCGCAGTTCGTATTTTTGTCAACTTCAATTAGCGTGATACTCTTGCGGGTTCTGCGATCTCATTTCAGCACTCGTATCCCTTCAACGGGACTGAAATGCATGGGGATTTCAGAATGTGACTACAGGGATGACACAATATTTTGGCACATTGGAGCAATGTAATAAGACACAGAAATTTTTTTTTTTTTTTTTTTTTTTTCAACACCAGCAGACAACTTATTCACAAGTTTCGGCCAACCACTGTCTTTAGCTGATGACTTGAAAGATTTTTCTCGAAACTGGAAGTGACTTGAGTGATCTCTAAATACTGATAGGACAATAGCCTTGATTGTCTTGATTTCCCTCTGTACACTGTGGTAACAGTGGATCTGCTGAGGAGCTGGAGGGAGCAACCATCATGCTTACCATGCAAGAAATCTTATCCTTTTATATACTGTATCTGTTGCTGCTTTAACCTTTTCAAGCATGTACTACATTTTGTTACAAACTAAATGACGAATACTAATTCTGAATAGAAGTGCAATAACTTATTGTACTTTAATCACACACAAAATGTAACACAAGAATGAGTAAATTCATACATTCATTTCAAAAGACAGCTTGAAGCCACAAAAACTTGAAAAAACCTTTTGAAACTCGTAAGAATTACATAAGAGAAAAACAATGTTCAAACACAACTTTTGAAATACAATTTTACCATGTACCACCAAATGAAAAAAAAAAAAGATACACTTGAATGCTCGATAAACTGTCTCACAAAATAAAACACGACATCTAATTAGTAACATTTCCAAGAGTTTTACAACACTTCAATTCATTTTTGCATGCACGAAAAGGCACATGCACACAACACACAGTTATCATATATTTACTCCTGTACTGATTGCCTGACTTCAGTAGTATTAGAAAATGAGAAAAGTGGTTGATGACATCATCACTCAGAGATGGAGTTACACAGCATACAGGAGGAAGAGGCTTTTTATGTTACGCTAATCTTGCATTAGCGCTTTTCAAGGGGTAGATGGGGACTGTCTGTGGTTCCTGGTGGAGGAAGATGTGACTGGAGATGTTTGAATCCAAGAATAAAGAAACTTGAACACACAGAAAAGAGTGAAAACAGTGAGTATGTGCTGTGAAAACCTGAGCTACCAAATGGCAGAATGTCTTTGCGCACGGTGCAGAGGAACAGTCTACATTAAGCCATCTAGAAGACAGACGGCCCTGTCTGTCCTGACACACAATACTGCAGAGCACAGCCTCCACATGGCTCAGTGTTAATTAAAAAGCCTTCCTGGGTTAGCCGTGCGGCTGTGCCTCGGACCCTGCGATGGGGGGCTGCAGCTTTGGGCCAGTGGACATAGTGGAAGTGAGCAGAAGGAGAGACACAGCGCCATGTGTATGTGTGTACTGAGGTGGGTGATGAGGAGGCGGGGTGAATCTTTGAAAGCAGAGCCATGACAGCTGAGGGGGAAGCATGTGTGAGGCATGTTTGTTTTGCATTTACCCCCTGAGCGCAGCTGTGTGCACTGTCCTTTTCCCAGAACACCGGAACACAGCAGACGCCCTCACGGCTCGCCCTCCGTCCAACCCCTCAGCTAGAGCAAAGGGGGCCCCACGTCCACATTTGCAAGGAGACCCTCTCAGTTTTGAGATATGTGCTCTTTAGTCAGGATTATGCATATGCCTTGGATTTGTACCGGAGAGTGAAACTGCATGTAATTTGGATGACTTTGGGGTGATCTGCTCTGCTGACAGGTTATAACCCCCCCCCCTTCTCTTACCTGCCCAGAAGGACAGTGAATGTGGTTCAGTTTAGAGAATTAGCAATGCTTGCTCTGCCTGAAGGTGTACAACAGGGTATCAGGTTTGCTATTCAAAACCATGAAACCCTTTGTTATGCTTAAGGCCCAAATCAGGCATTGCAAACAGAGGAAGGACATGCATAACCTCATCGGTAAACCTCATCTGCTATTTCTGTCGCTGGAGAAGGCAGTTACCAGGCAAAAAAAAACCAACAATGTTTATCATTTGAATATTTAAATGGTACGAAGGTATGGATAAAAGGATATGATTTGGGCTCAGAGAGATGAGGCTCATCTCTTGCTAGTTCCAGCTCAATTTAACCTCCACCTTGCCCCTTCTCTTCCCTTTCCACGGAGAGACACAAACACAAGAGACAATGTTTCCAAGCCTAGATAGAAGTAAACAAGGAGCAAAGGCTGGAACACGATTGCTTGCGATGCTTTACCCTGACATGTTAGTGGTTTTACTAAAACAGGCCCTGCTCAGATGTCATGCATGATAGCTGATATCATGCCAACAAAGCAATCAGGCTGGGATCAAACCTCACACTTGATCCACGCCCCCATACTGAAACTTTGGGACAGTACCTGCATAGTCATTGGGTCATCTCCTACTCTACATAATTTTGTTTTCTGCAACCATGGATGGATTAATATTGTTTGAGGTGAATAGTTGCTGTTTAGCCCCTGTTGCTTCCAAGTTGCCCTCAGGGACAGTGCACACAGCACAGTACATATGACAGAAACCAGAGACTCAGAAAAACCCACCAGTGCACCTATACTGGAATTCTACCTGATCCCAGCACTTCTGTATGTCAGTTAGTTTGCTGCACAGTTATTTGATTAAACATCACTCTGTTTAAGATTATACACTATGTGGGCACGATATAAATTAAAATAATTATGGTTTTAGAACTAGATTTTGACACATGGCCCCTTTACAAGATAAAGCCACACGATTAAATAATAATACAGGACCCAGCTGATATTGCACTTCATCTGAGCAACATCACAGAAAAATTTGCAAGTAATCAAATTACCAAAAAGCCACTGACGCACAGTGAATCTGGGAGTTTGGGGGTCTGGGGTCAGCTGCCTACTGTGCCTGGCTGCAGATAAAGCCTTGCTAGTACCTCAGCTGTAACATCATTCCCATAGAAATCCCCTTCATTCTTCCTGTTGCCTCACTCACAAAGATTGAATACCATCATCCAGCATCATTTAGATATGTGTATATGTGAGGTACAGAAGCATGTTTTTCGTGGTAAAATAGGACTCCAGGGTGTCTGAAGATGGAGGATGAAGCAGATATTTTCTCATGACTGTGCTGAGCTGTCGGTGGTGCCACATCCAACTGAGATGCAATTAAACCTTACTGAAGCTGATAGACGCAACTCTGCATTAATCTGGTCGATAGCTTCCTTTGTTTGGTTTTGACAGGAATAACGAGAGAAAAAGAAAGCCAAACACAGCCGTGTTTAAGTTCAGAAAAGGCTGTCGAACACTTACTTCCTTTCAGTGTTCAAAAGTGTCAACACACTCTCTGTAATCTCCACCAGCCGCCTCTGTTTAAAAGGTGACGGCGGCTGGTTTAGCTGTTATTCCTGGCAGTTTGACTGACTAGTAGGCACTTCTCTCTCTGAGACTCCTGAGACTGGAAATGCAAAGGGCACAGTCATGTCCACGAGGAGTTTGTCCTCCTGAAAACAGTGCTGGCTCTGTTTGGAGGCTGGCGCTCCCAGGCTCTCCAGCCCTGAGAGCAGCAGGCCTGCTGTGCCCCTCTCATACTCCCACACATACTTCCTCCTCCATCCCTTCCTCTCTCTGGCCATCAGCAGGCTGAGTCGGTGCGGCAGGTGGATCTCTCACCCTGACCACACTAAAACAAACCACATTTCATCCGTTCGACTTTTAAATGCTAGCGGATAAAAGCACTTCTAAGTTCTGTAGTTACTGAAATACAGACCCAGATGTGGTTATTTGAATGTTTGTGTTGGATGTGAGGAGCTTCATAATGGGACAGATATAATAGTTTTCTGTAGCTTTATCTTAGCACCAGCATGACATAAGTTAAGCATGTACTAATGCTGTTAAAGATTGTCTTAGAATAATATATACATGGCAAATAACAACTAGAATTGAGTTTCAGTTTTTTAAGGATGCTTGCTGAACTATTTAACAAATCAAAACCAGCGACAAAATGAGAAAAACACAATAACACTCAAAATTTAAATAACACGGTAAGGATAAAACAGCACCTGAACAAAGAACTACAATGACAATGAAAGCACTGTACAAACAGATTTCCTGCCTTTTAGCAAATAAGTGCATGGATTTGTTTGAAATTCTTAAACTTTTCCTAACATTTTTCTTTGCCTATCATCAGTGCTACACTGCAACTCCTGTTATACAGTACAGCATCACCTCCCACCGTGCTTTCGAAAAAGCTCACTTGTCGGCTGTGGTTGCCTTCTCCCACCATAGGGGTTGAGAAACGTGGCAGTGCCATGCCACTTATCTTGCCAAATCTCTTGTTGTTTTCTCATCGAGTAATCTTCACCCATCCGTGTATTTGTATAATAATTTTATTGCAACTTTTATAAAGGTAGTCACTGTTGTCTTTAGAATTTTGGATGTTAGTGCCCCCTCACGCAATGTTGGGTTTGTTTAGACGTTTCAGGGGTCAACAAGGTCCCCCATCAGGCACATATCAACACATCATGTGGCCCAAGATATGGCTGCACTGTGCTCTTTGGCTTTCATGCGCAAAGCAGCGATACTGGAAGACTTGCGGTCTGGGTCCATGTTGAGATCGTACGTGTTGATGCCTGCAGCCATGCCAGGAGATCCTCCGAACAGGCTCCCCATGTGAGCCTGTCCCACATGACCTCCAGGGTTCGGTACACCCAGAAAATCAGACACCCCGCTGGCAGAGTGGGGGTGAGGGGTCATACAGGGAGTCATGGTGTCGCAGGGCACTACGCAGCCTGGCACAGGAGATGCTGCACTGCTGCCGCTGATCCAAGAAGGGTTTTGAATCTGAAACATTGGTGGGAAATCAACATTGTTAAAGACTGATAGAACTGCTCCATTAATCCCACTGGCTCTCATATTATTTATCTATTCAGACACACTTTTCTGACCTCATTAAATTTTCAATGCTTACCAGCAGTAATTACAAGACTGTGCTGTTTAGCCCGTTAACTACAACTTGTGTATGATTGCTGCTGGAAACTACCAAGATTTTTGACCGATTTCCTGCATTTCAGGCCATCAGTTTCCATTTGTTTTCAGTACACAAGGAAAATCAATTAGCAGAGTCTTCAATCTTGTTTTAAAAGGGCGGTCCCTTACAGTAAGTGTTTATTTGACTTTATCCATTAGTTATAGTTGCATGGTAATGCAGATATGAGCAGAAACTGTTTTGAGAACCTTCCTTGTTGGTGCATTCAGAAACAGTTAGCTTCCGAAAAGCATTACACAAAGTTGTTGGAAAATCCAACGCGAAAGGCAAACAATAAGAAAACATGGGCTTGGCAACCTGTGGTGACTACAGGATGTTTCTGGTATAACGTGGTAATTGGTGGCCTTTAGAGGGGCTGGTAGGCAGATTTTGTTCCCTTTGGACTGCGCTGGGCTGTTTCCCCCCTGTTTCTAATCTTTATGCTAAGCTAAGGCTCTAGCTTCTTATTTAGGTAATAAACATGGCAGTGGTATCGATGTTCTCACCTAACTCTCAGCAAGAAAGTGAATGAGCATATTTCCCAAAATGTCAAACTACTCCTTTAAAAGGATCACGTAAATTCTTTGCCAAAAAAATTAAGCCCACTAAATGGTCATTGAAATGAACCCAAGTAAGTCTCCAGTCTGAAAGTAGAAATAACTGAAAGGCCAGAATCAAAACAAAAATGTAAAAATAGTAGAACAATCAACCCTCTCTCCTAGAATTTATGTTTGGGTTGAGAAAAATGTAATTGAATTGGAGTCACTGCGCTAAAAAATGTCCTGTTCCGTGCCCACGGAAGTACTCATTCTGTACCTGTGCGTAGTTCTCAGGACGTGTCAGAAGAGGCAGCTCATAAGCTGTTGAGAAGTGTGTTCGGACCTGCTGCATCTGACCAAAACGCTCCCTCTTTCTCCATTTTGCCCTTCGGTTCTGGAACCACACCTGCAGAGGGACATTGTCTGAATGTTATAAAACGGGCAGCATTGTTTCGGGATCTTTACTTTCATCGTGAACTATATCCAGTCTTGGCCTGGAATTAAGGTGAGATTGAGATATCAGATTTCAGAAACGGGGAACATGGGGTATTCTTGTACACCTTAACCCTTAACAGGGACTTTCCCCTCAAATCTGAAGGAAATACTTCCCTATAGATACAAATCTAAGTTTCCCTTTAATAAGGAAAAATGATCCCATGCCAAAAGACTGAGAGGGTGAATATCCAATATCTGCAGCACATCAGAAATGCAAACACAATTCAGAGGCAACTTAAGATATCAAAATGCAAGCCTGAGCAGTTTAAGTGAAGGAATAAAAAAAAGGAAATTGTAAAGACAAACAGGAAGAGGAGGAAATAGCTTTTGTGCCACAGCCTTAACTTCACTTGGGGCTCCCAAACAAAGTGTAAACATGTCGTCAATCTCACCTTTGTTGTCTGACATCTAAATCTGACACTGTTGTTCACTGAAAGCATCAGTGTGTTTAAATTACCGTCAGAGCGATTGAAAGTCATCTAAACACATTTGTCTTTAATAGGCTTCGGACGTCACCTGCCGTGCTTTTCTTCAAAACTCAGTGTCAAGTTTTAAAGGTCTGTTACACAGCTCTTCACTATCTGGTTGTAGCTGTCTGACTGGACCGATTATGGCACACATTTAGCAACAAAAATCTTAATATGATTGATCTCATTTCACCTATCTGCTCTTTGCTCACACACTTCACTATAAATCCTTGGAGGCAATATGGGAAATTGAAACGTGAGATGGGATTATAACTGGGGTTTGTTTGCATTTTCCTTTTTAATTTCCTGAGGCCTAAAGCTCTGGCTTTGAGATGCTGTCTCCTTCTAAATTAAAGAAGCACACAGACCAGAGGATGACATCCTTCTTTCCTTGATGTTTTCGTACATCCTCCTCTGCACTGTCTTACTACAACCCCACACAAGATCACTGTTTCTCTAAAAAAAAAAAAAATACCGCTTTATGTTTAGTGATTCTTGAGAAGTGGGACAAAACAGGTCTTAAACTTGAAAAAAAATCAACTTGATATATTTTTAAAAACTGAATATGTTTCAAAGACTGGGTTTTGGCTATCACATCATGTCTTGGAATGACCTCCCATTTTTAATATTTTCAATAAATTACAGTTTTTTTTCCAGATCAGTTTCAGGTTGTTATTCTTGTCAACATCATCAAAAACTAAATCATTTTCAAAAATTTCAGCAGAGATGTTTGTCACCAGAGCCATCTTTCCTATTTTTGAATTAACCGAACCTGCCTTAAAGTTTATTACATGAGACATTGTTATTAAATGCAACTTTTCATGGCTTCCTTTTAGATTTTTATAAATAATCCTCATTTCTATTGAATATCCAAGAGATAGGCTAATGTGAGTTTTTTTAAAAAGTTTTTTTGAATATGAATAATTATTTAATAGAATAAACTCTAGAAAAAACAAGGGTCAACCGGTTTTTGTTTTCTTGATCAAAAAAATCTTTCTTGACTGAAACCTCTGACAGAGTTGACATTACATATAGGAAACAGGTAAAATTGTAGTTTTATTTTTATGTACATTTTTCAAATCCATAAGTTATAAGGAAACTTATGTATTAAGGATTTAGCATATAAGTGATTTTTTTAGGAGAAAATAGTCAGTTGCTAAAAGCACAAAGTTACTGCCTTCATGTGTCGTTGGAAAATCGAACAATTAGCTAACACTGATATTAAAATTAAAAGATACAGAGTGTATTTGATACTTCTATGCCTTAAACGGTTTCCGTGTGTCATGCTCCAACAACCTAGAAGTCTTAGATGTTTGAGCATCCGTACACGGCATATAAATACATCAAACCAGGAGACCTTTCATTTCAATTTCCTACCAAGGTACCAAGTAACAATAATGTAACCCTCAAACAAAATAAAACCATGTGAGAGACATTGCAGTCATGAGGTGGCTCTCATTATAGACAACCCAAACGGTCAGGTTTTCATTTGTGAAGATAATAAAACCATTTTTGTGATCACATTTGAAATTTGCAGACAATGGGTCTATAACACTTAAGGGTGAGCGTGCTCAGCAGCTGGCACAATGAGTCTTTTTCACGTGTCACATTTCATGACGGTCATCATCCTGTTGCGGGTAAAATAACTATCACCAGAAGATCTCGTGTACCACATTTGGTAAAGGTTGGTAATTTGGTAATCTGCTATCTGTGGCAGTAATGGGGAAAAAAAAACCCAACATATTTCACTAAAGCTTATGAGTTTATGTTTTGTCCTGGTTCTCAAGAATCAGCATTTTCATGAAATGGTGTTTGGGAGGTGTCTCTACGTCTCAATATACAGTGTCCCCAACAACTTTCATCTGCTCGCTCTCTGCTCTTTGCCGAGTCTGTTGGCTATTACACAGAGGGAACATATTTTTGTGTTGCACACACTGCATCGTGACAGTAATTGGTAAAGACCTTGACAGCTTAAGTAGCGGGTGGACTTTCAATGAGGCTTTATTTATGTTACGGCCCCAGAGACAAAGAGCAGAGAAATGCCAAACTGGCCCCAGCAGGAGAGCTGTATGGGGCTGAAAACACTTTGAAGTGAGAGACCGGCTCAGAGGATTGATAACCCGCCTCTGCTGTCACTCATGTCAGCTTCCATAGCGAAGTAAAAAGAAATCCAAGGCTGAGCCTGGCTTCGGTTTTCCAACACCCCCAAAGCACTAATAATATCTTGGAAACACCTCTGACCAGTGTTGCTGTTCATTGAATGTAAGTTTGTTCCCTTTTCCCCAAAAGTCCTCCACCACATAATTTCCAATTTCCGGTGTCAATTAAAGTTAAGTCCAGGACACTAGTGGCCTGACTCAAACAGAAATATACCAGAGAATTTGATATCTGCCTTTACTTTATGCTAACTGGCAGTGTGTTGTACCCAGACTGGACTAATATAATCTTTTTCTTGTTGGTATATAAAAGTTTAAGATAAGCAGTGTTATTAGCCTACCCTTGGTCATTTTCAAGATCTGTTAACAGCTTAAATATCATGCATGTCATCTCCATTCTTTATGAAATAAGTTATATATTTAACCGTCAATCTGACTAGGGCTGCAACTACCAATCTTTTTCATAGATTAATCTGACAAATATTTTCCTGATGATTGTTGAGTCTATAAAATGTCAGAACATAATGAACAAAGACCGTCACAGTTTTCCAGACCCCGAGGTGACATCTTTATATTGCTTGTTTTGTTCAACTTGTAGTCCAAAAACAAATGATTTATTATTTGGGATTTTCGCTTGTGAAATTAGTTAAAAACTGAAATGTTCATCAAAATAGTTACCAATTTTTTCTTCTGTTCGCTGATTGACCAGTTTATCAATTTAATTCATCCGTGGATCCGACAAATGGTTTTGGCCTGACTTAAAATATTATTATATTAAAGCATATTTACCTCCACTGTGGAGGCTTTGTTTTCAACAACGTCTGTTTGGTGGGTTGACTGTGTGTTTATCAGCAGGATTATGCAAGCACTGAACTGACTTGCACCAAACTTGGCTGAGAGATGGGGCATGGGCCAGGGAAGAACCCATTACATTTTGGTGCAGATCCAGTTGAAAGGAGGGATCCAAGATTTTTTTTTTTTTTCCCCTTTCCCTAACATTGTGAGATAGGGCATTTCCCACATTTTCTTCAATATTTGGCCTTAGCGGAGATATGCGCTCTGCTGAGTGCCTTTCTAGTTTCAGTTGGTTCTTAAAAATGGTCTCATGGTTTCTCACAAATCGGAGAATTCACTTCTTCTTAGTTAAACAAATAACTTTCTAAACTGAGGAAAATTTCTGGCCTATTTTAGCATTATCCCAGTTTAGGACTGATCCTCTGTTTTGCAGGAACCATCATCTCCTCTGTCCTTCGCTTGGTCAAATCAGGCTTTCCTGCTATTTCATCTTCCGTTAACTGTTTGGATCTATAAACTCATATTGACTCCTGTGTTTACCTGGTGAACTCCACATGTCAGATGCGATCTCGGCTCTCTGAGCTCTCTGGACTAACAGAACGGCAAACCTGAGAGATTTGATGTTTTCGAAACCCCCGACCCTTCACCCCTGAACTCCCCATGTATCTGTGGTGCATATGACTCAGATCTGAACTTACTTTCTCCCTTTGAAACCCAGGGACTGACAAAGCAAACAACTCCAGATCTTTACGTTTTCTAACTCAAAGCGGTTCTTTTTTTGTGTGTGAGAACCATGAGACAATGATGTATAGTATCACACTCCTCTGAATTATATTCTCTTAAACATTTTTTTAGTTTTTTGCATTCAAATGAAAAGGCTTGTAAATTTTAAAAGTTAAAGCAAACTTTTCAGCGTTAGTAAAGGTTTTTTTCTGAACTTTTTTTTTTTTTTGCTCTCCAGGCGCAGAATTCGTGAGCTGTGAGTCCTTTTGCGTGTGAATGACCTGAATAGAGCACAGAGCCCTGTTCTCTGACTGACAAGGCATCTCGTGTCTTTTATCTTTTTAACTTGAGTGTTTAAGAGGGCCGCTGGGAGAGCCGAGGACTGTAAAGCTGCATCCATCTGAAGCAGGCAGGTCTGTGATAGTATGAGCAGCAGAGCAGAGCAGCATACCTTCAGAGACTCAGAGTTGAGTTATAACCCTGTGGCTGCACAGACTTCCTGTGTTTCACTGTGCAGCTTTTCTCGTCACTGTTCCAGCTCATCGTGTAGAAGATTGGCTTTAATAGAGCCCTTATCTCCTCCCATGTATGCCACTGGCACACAACAAAAACGTAGCCAACATATTTTATGTTTGCATAAGTTTTAGTAAAAACTGGAATACGCCATATGCCTCAAAAGCACTCAAAATTCAGATATTACTTGTAATATCAAATTGCTGACTTGCTTAAAGCCCATGGGGAGGGTTTCACACCTGCCCTGGAGACCACAGCAGGGACACATTCTTGTCTGGACAGGATGTTAATGAAAGAAAAACACAGAAAATCCAGGGGCTTTGGTAGTCCATGGCACACACATACGTACACGTACACCACACACATACAGAGATGGTGGAGGTGTCTTTCTCTGTTCACCGGTGTTGGAATGCATTACAGCAGTCATGACCGGTCTGTATGCAAATGGGGCCAGAAGGTCACTAGAGGGGGTTCAGTCAGAGAGGTACTGTACACCTCAGGCTCGACTAATACCAGCTGCACTGAATTCAGCTCCAAAGAAAAAGGCCACTGAGACGATCCCATGGAAACACAGCCGAGTCGAACGAGTATCCTCATATGCGGATGAAAGCCTGCTCTCCTACGACTGCACATATGAGGCCCAGGCAGCTCAAACCTCAGCCCCCTGGGCCCCCTGGCCTCTGCGAGCTCCCACTCCCCCACTCTCTCCCCCTGACTCCCACATTACCAGATAAATCTCTCATGTTGTTCTGTGAGTGACGTTATCTCTGCAGAGCTGCAGATGTTGAAGGATCCATGAGGTTGTGTTGTTTAAACATTGCCTGTTCTGCAGAGCGGAAGAACTCTTTTTTTACTTATTGATAGGACAGGCGTGGGTTTGCATGAGGTTGTTGCAGCCATTAGACTATTGCTGTAAACGGAAACTTTTTAAATTAACCTCCATCTATTATTAGAATTTTTTTAGATCTGTTGGCTGTTTTTCCACCTACTTAGCTGCACATGATATTGCCCTAAACACAGTTGTAGACATCCTGCTTTACCTGCACACGAGCTTCAGTCAGGTCAGTCCTCAGTGCGAGCTGCTCCCGAGCGTAAACGTCAGGATAGTGCGTCTTCTGGAAAACCTTTTCCAGCTCTTCCAGCTGGTAGCTTGTGAAGGTCGTGCGGTTGCGTCTCTTCTTGCCTTTGTTGCTTTCGCTGCCATCGGCCTTGTCCAGAGGGCTTGCTAAGTCGGTGCCTGGCAGCCTGTCAGAGGCCGCTTTGACACCTTGATCCTTCACAGCCAGGTAGCTGGTGTCCATTCCAGGTGGGTTGGAGTCTGGGGCCAATTCAGAGTCTGTCAGACCTGAACTGTCTTTACCTACAGAGGCAGGGACGAGATGGGAACTGTTAAAAGAGGTACATGTTTTTATAATTTTATCAGGATTGAAAGGATAGAATCAAACCAGATCTTAGTGAGTTTGTTACCCTCTAAGTGAAGATGAATGTGAAAATAAACGAAAGTATGAAAGTCATTACATGATGCAGAGCACAAAGTAGTGTTATAACTTGGCTATGAGAGACACAATCTTTCACTTTCAGTGGACAGCATATAAAAGTACAATAAGATAATGATAAAAATGATACATGTGAATTATGAACTTTTGCTATTCTTAATGATTTAAGCTGCACTGCACCGTTAACTGATTTAAGTCATGTGTTCGGATTCTCCAGATGAATAAGATAATAAACTACAAGGGCAAAGCTGCTATTATTTGGACTTCAAAGATCCTCAACTCTCTACTTTTACTGCCTCATTCAAAGTATCAAAACTGGCTCTTTGCATGTTATATTTTTCTTTGGGAAGCTATTGGGAAACAGAGTTTTAAAACCTCTCAAATGTCCATTCACAAGATGTTAACCCATAAACAACTGCTGCTGGAACATAAATGCTGACACAAAGTATACCAGGGTGGTCTTTCACAGCTCCCTAGAATGATCTTGATTATAAATCCAACAGGTCCTCCCAATTAAACGACAAAATGTGTCATTTGCAGCTGCCCCCCAGAACGACACATGTACTGTAAGTTTTTTCTTATCCGCCGCCCCTATCAGAAAATAGGATATATTTTCTAACAGTTTTTGCCACCAGAGATATAATTTTTTTGTCCGTACCTTCGGAAACAAACAAATAAAAAGAACTTTTTTATTGAGCCTCTAATTTACTTAACTTTAGTATTCCGTCACTGGCTTCTGGCAGTATATTCATAACTGATCATTTATTTGTAGGCTCAGTAACTCATGGGGTGTGATAGAGTGGAACAAAGGAATTTCTTGCTCTTTGTGAAGAAATTCTGCCACAGTTGTAAAGTCTGTTGGCGCGGAGTGCCGACTATGTGTGTTGATTTGTTTGTCTGTCTGCCCGTGGAATTAAAGAAGGGCCTGGATCACTGGCTTCTTAAAGGATCTAGTTGTAGTTCGGAGATCACCCTGCAATGTGCTGTGGAACATACACCCCTGGCTATAATCTGAGACTGACAGAAAGTTGCAGCTTTTTTTTTTTTTTTTTTTTTTCCTGCATACCCTCCACAACCATCTGCAACCTCTGCCTCACCCACACCACTCTCCGTCTCTTCCACCTCTGTTTATCAGTCTTGCATGTGGTTGAGGTTTATCATCTGACTGCAAAGTCACCTGGCAGCAAGACTGTCATAATTCATTTGCTGGGGAGTAATTTATCACCATGCAAAAATTACAAAAATCCATCTCTGTACTCTCTCTGTCACATGCACACTTGCTTACTTCATGGCTGCAGCTTAACTGTAAAGCCTCAGGCAGCTCACTGATCATAAATTTCCACAGCCGTGTCTCTGCCAGCGCTCTTGTCTAAGATGGCAGGTCTTTTCGCCCCGCTGCTGTCCTTCAATGAGCCAACCAGTTTGCACACACATTAATGCACATTCCCATCATGGAGGATGTGATAGCTGAAGGTGTGTATAGGACATGCTTCCAGGCTGCCTAATGAGGCCTGTGAGACTACTCTCTCTGGCTCAGTCTAGTGGCGACTGTGCTGCACCTTCCTGCTCCTTAATACCATCTGAGGTGAAGTTATTTTCAGGAACGAGGACATCCCTGCTCATCTGCCCATCCTGCGATTTGTAAGGTTAGAACCAGGAGGTGTGTGTGTGTGTTCATATGAGCTCCGTGTGCAATTCTCAGTGCTCGGTCAGCAAAGGAGATCACACACACACACACACACACACACACACACACACACACACACACACACACACACACACACACACACCCAGTGAACCTCAACTCACTGCCATGTTGGGTAATATGCTGCAAGGTGCGGTGAATGGATACCTTGTCTTACAATGTCTCACTGACACATGCGCAAAAGTGTATCTTTCAAGTACATCATTTTTGTCAATGCTATAAGACTTGATAGGATAAGTGATACATTTTAATACCAAGACATCTTCTATGTAGGCATGAATTAGTTTGAGAGTTTGTTAGAAAAGCTAAACAGTGGTGTAAATCTTTCTTTGTTGGGAACTCAGACGTAGTCTGGTGTTGTTGTGTGGGTTAGTTTACTTTAGGAGAGTGTTTTTGCTGAGTACCGCACTTAAATGATCCCAAGCTAGCCTTGCTGTAGCATGCAGTTAGTTTCTTATGAGGCTTGCTGTCCTTCTTTCTTGTAAAGGTGTGCATGTAGAAGCCCATCTTTTTTTTTTATTCAACTATGTGAGCTCCCACTTCTTCATTTTGTCATGCAGATTTGTTTTGTGCAAATATGTTTTTTGCAACTTAAATTGAAATCAAGTTTATTTTATGCCCATTGTTGAAACTCTATACATACAGTACAAAAAAAGCTATTGGTGGATAGCAAAATGTTCATTTTTTCAGACGTACTGATATCAGATTGTTTTATATTGACCTGTGTCTGTATTGTGAAGGACTTATAAATCGTATTTCATGGATTTATTGACGATTGAGCGTTAAAATATGTCTTGGCAAGAGCTGGGTATTGTTTGAAATTGTCGATGAGGTAAGACCTGAGTTTTGATACCAGTACCAAAAAAATACTGTTTTTGATTTCTTACTTTGAGGAAAATAGGTTATTGCACAAACTGCTTACTTGAACAAAAGAGACCCAACTATATATGAACTTTGCCCAGATAAAATACAGTCTAAATTTGGCAAAAAGTTAAACAAGCAACTGTCTGATCAAAATAATAAGTATATAAGAGTAGCTTTAGCTTTTAGACAGTTTTTGATACTTGGTGGAGGACAGAGTAGACCCCCACTGGCTGGAGACCCCCTACAGCACACAATGCCGATTTTGTAGGACGACAGCGCATCAAAGCAGATGCAGTTCAGCCCCGCGAGATCCAATGAGCAATGGGGCTCTGGTTTCTGAGATGTTTGGCTAGCAGTGCTGGAAATGGACTCTGGCTGAGGAGCCATGTTTTGGTGGCATACCACTTGCTGGGGGGCCTTAACGCCCGCAACATTGCCTCGCTGTCTGTGACGAACACATCCTGTTAGGCTTGAAGGGAGCAAACGGGTTTTATCCCACCATAAATACTCTCTAGTTATTTCATCACATTTCCCTGGCCGGCACACGGGCCCCACAAGGCAAGAGCTGTCAGACTGTTTGAAATCATGAGACCTCTCGCTGATCAAAGACCATTGTTTATATCGCATGTCATTGATGTTTTTTTGGCAGGAGTGGGATATTGTGTCAATCTCCTGCTTGTTATCCATGCGATCTGATGTAGCTGTGAGGTTCTCCAACACTGCCCAAGGTGTTCAGCAATGCGCCCTCCTGCAGAGAACACCATATGTACAGTATGATGAACGTAAGAAAGTCTTACTACAAACAGTGCCTGTCAAGATATAATCTCTGTGGCAAGAGGAAAGAGGCAGGATGGAGTGACTGTGAAAAACATGGGCTTCATCAAAACGTCTGTCTCAGTGCTGATGAGTACAATTGGCTTTTCTCTTCCATTACACAAAAGACCATTTCAGCTTACACCTGCAATTCTGCATGTAGTGTCTAGGTCCCAACAATAATCTGCCAAACTCACAAACCAAAATTCCTTTTTTTTTTTCTTTTCAGATGAATACGCCATGCAAAATGTTTTGAGTCGCAACCACAGAATGTTCTTTTTTTTTTTTTTTTTTTTTTTGCTGCAGTTGATCCAACAGTCAGCATCTGTTCCAATTACTGTGAACAGTGAAGAGAAGAGAGTCTGCAACTCTGTGTGGTGGGCTCGGAGAAAGTTCTGCAAAAAAACTAGGCACAGAAAGTGCCTCACAACATGCTGAGCAGTGATTTACAGTTTATCTCGAGTACAATTCCACCCGACTACAGAAGAACACATGAGTATGTATACAAGTCTAAATTTTCACATACAATATATACACAACAGTTTAGTATTTACTGTTTATGACATAGTACGTCATCGGTATCAAAATCAAAATAAGGATTGGCCTCCATCGCAACTCATTTTTAACATTGGGAGTGAGTTCCCGTGTGGATCTCAAACGCACCAAAATGATGCTCCGCTTGGTCGGACGTTCAGCTCGGACAGCTATTAATTCACAGTTGAAAACGAGGTGACAACATCAAAGAGTAATTTAACTGGCTATAAAGCGACAGGGCACCATCTGTGCCTCTTTATTGACTGAGATGACTGGGGTCAGTTCACGGTGTTAAGAGGAAACACTATAAATTACACACCACACAGCAACTGAGAGAAATTAACAACATTTTGCTCAAACTGAAAAAGAAATATCCGAGATAGGAAATTACCCCTTGTATAGCTAAATGCAGAGAACGGAGGAGAGGATATGTGTGAGCAAAGTATTTCTTTGTACGTGTTGTCGGGGTTTGTTTTACTGACTTAAAAGTATGGATTGGGATGTCACATGCAGCTTTGAACGGTGGATAACTCTTAAGTCTTGCTTGGCAAAGACAGAAGCACGCTGAGACACTGATGCCTGATGCTGTGTGGGCTGGACAGTCAAGCCAAGACAAGAATGACATGAGGCATATAATATATAGAGTTATTCATGATTCCCTTTGGTTTTTGCTCATGAATGTGACTCCATAAAGGGACTTATCACAATTTACAAACCAACTGAAGATCAGTGATAGAAAGTAAGTACATTCACTGAAGTACTGTATTTAAGCACAATTTTAGGCTCTTGATTGTTTTTATTTTCTGCTACCTTATGCTTCTACTCCACATCATTTCTGAGGGAAATGCTTTACTCTACTACATTTAGTAGTAAAGTAAAGCTGTAGTTAATTTACAAATTATGATCAAAACATATGATTAGTTGATTAAGACTGATGAATTGTGGCAGATTCAACTACTACTATTGAAATAGTTAAAAGTAGCTTCATCTTAATCCACTACTACATTAAAATTCTGCTTTCATACTAATGCCTTTTTAGAAATAACCAAATAATCATGCATAAATAGCACTTTTACTTTTGATACTTTAAGTACATTTTGCTTATAATACTTTTATACTTAAATAAACTTTTGACTGCAGGACTTTACTTGTGATGGAATATTTTTATATTGTGTCCGTGCCACTTTTGGTTAAAACCTGCAATAACAGATGTTTTTTTTGGCCACTCTGGGGCAGTGGAATGAAGTTGTGACCACAACATCCATCACCTTTTAAGCTAATATGTTGAACTTGTTAGCAAACAGTTGCTTATTTACACGTCCAGCAGTTATGGTGCAACATTATCTTTCATTTGCACTCGTGTTTTTCTGTACACCTGGCAAATGTAAGTCCAGTGTTCTCTCTGTTCTGGCTCTGTTTTTGGTCTCTACCAACTCCTGAGGGAAATATCGGGCTCTTTAGCTGCTGAATCCTCCACAGTGTTCACCAGGTAGTCTCTTAACTGTGTCCGTCTGTTGTTTGGTGCGGGGCAGGTAGAGCCTTTATAGAGCTTTTCACTAAAAACAGCTGTCTGCTGTGGCTGAAAATGAGAGCAGGGAGAGTGAGCTAAACAAGTCAAGTTGTGGCCCAGACATCTAAACAATGAGCTGGAACTTCCTGTAAAGCTCTGTAAAGCTAAGGGAAACTGCATTTTCAGATGATCATTCTCTGCAGGTTCAACACTATCAGCGACCCCTTTCATTCCTTGTCATGATATATTGTTATTGTAAAAAAAATATCAGCTATAACCACTTTAATTAAAGGATCTTAAAACTTATTCCACCCCTGCTGAAGATGCAGCCAAACCCTCTGTTCTTGAAATCTAACCTCGTCTCTTTTGGAAGCACAAATAACACGACTATGAATAGCTTGACACTAGACTTGCTTGGTGTGGTGTCAGGTGCATTCATCAAATCATTTTGAGACAATAAACGCACTCACATACTCTATACACACACACACACACACACACACACACACACACACACACACACACACACACTGCCCATAGGCTTGATTTGATTTGGAAGCAGTCAGTGTGCCTTCCTCAGCAAATATCAGTCTATTACTATTTTTTTAGCAAAAGCTTTTTTTTGGTGACCATGTGATATGTGGCCATTCACTTAGAAATTCAATGCTGCTGACTCAGTAGAACGATTATCCATTTTAGCAGGCTGTAGAAAATTCGCAGACTACCAAGAAAAAAAATCCATAAAGTCTAAGACTGATGAATCACCTCTCACACACTCTTTGTCTTTCTCGCAATCTTCCCCTCAGTGTCTCTCTCCCTCCCACCAGCTCTCTTCCAAATGTTTCTCTCAGACCTTGGAGAGAAAACAGAATTTGCTTCATGTTATGTTTTTGTCGTCTGATCGGAAAAAAAAAAAAAAAAAACCCATCTGAGTGGGAAAAACTTGCTAGAGTACATTTTTGTGTGCGGGCAAATAAAATGAAAAATACTTAACAACATGCACGATCACTTCTTCCTACCAAGGATACAAGGACTAAAAATCTGAATATTCAAAAAGCAGTCAGACAGCACAAAATGCAACCAGTTTCCTCCGGCCAAGGCATCAGACCTGCATCTGTGCTTTGCAACGATGCTGCAGGTTTTGGAATTACAATGTTCTGTTAGGTTCATAAGAAATTATAATTGTCTATCAAAAATAAAACTGTTCAGTCACCAACAACATCCTGGTAAATGATCGTTGTCTTAAGGCCTGTCTGTCCACCAAACCTGTCCTCTGGATATACAGTAGGTTTGCAAAGTTTTAAGACAAGCACCTACTGGCAAAAAACAAAACAAAACAACAAAACAAAAACGAAAAAAATGTGCAGATATTAACGTTTTTCGTAGGCCTACCTTTGAAATTAAACTGCATATTAAAAAGTCCAATATTTATGTATTTATTTAGGTTTTTTTAGTTGAAATTAATGTTTAGATTCTGCTTTAAGTGGTCAAGCAGGTTACTACTCAACTTCTCAAAAGCCATTAGAGTTTGAAAAACCAATTGTCTTCGATATTTAAAAAAAATGTTCCTCCTATAAATACAAGTCATGCGCTACCTTTGAAATGTGGGTTTTTGATACAACATCGGTGAAGCCACGTGACTTTGCACAAGTAGGTAATACCTTAAAAAAAAAAAAACACCATGAAAAAGTTCAGTGGTTTACCCGAAAACCACTCCTGCACAAAAAAGTATTCGGCCATGTAATATAGAAATTAAAATCTAATCGAATGAATTCAACTGAGCGCAGTGAAAAAAGTCCCTCACTACACCCACACACAACAGGTTAAAAAAAAAACAAAAACAAAATCAAACAAAACCTGAATCTGTGATTTGCAGTCGTGGTGCAGTCCTCCACAGTTGGTTCTGTATCAGTGCTCATTTTACATGAAGCGGTGACAGAGAGACCAGAGGAAGTCCAGGACTGCCGCTCTCACTCGGCCGTGCAAACTGATCCTAACGCAAATTGCCCTGCCAAACTCCGAGCTAAACGGTAAACCGATCCTGAGTCCATGTCACCTCCACTCACGTCACCGGCTTGCTGAAGCGCGCCTCGGTTGTCCAGGCGGCGTGGCTGGTTCCCATTACTCCCCGCTCGAGCCAATCGGTGCAGAAGGCCACCGCGAGAGGCCGCAGATGGTTGCGTCGGCTCGGAGACGGTGATGGGAAGGAAAGGACAAAAGAGTTGGACCTCCGTCCTGGGGCGACAAAATCCCCCCCCAGGCAACGCAGTCGCACCTGCATGCCGGTCCTACCGCAGAGGACTGCCCTTCCACTGCCTCTGCAGGGAACGAAATCTTTCCGCGGCGCCAGCACCGAATCCAATTCTCGCTCTGCCCCCCGGAAAAAAAAAAACTAATTTACGGGTTAGGCCGAAAGAAGCTGCGGCGTTTCATGTCCTCAAATAACACCATCAAGTCGGCCACTGGTGCGGCGAGTCATCACCCTGCACATCAGTCGCTGCGAAAGACTAAAAAGTGATAGAAGGCCTCGATCCCACCACAATTAGGCCCACACGTCAACACCCGGGCAACAGCAAACTAACGTCATTTGTCTAATCGGTGTAGTTAAATATTTACGGGGTAAAACTGGACTCCAAATGTTGCAAAAAGAGCCCCTGAGGGTTTCTAATGGATTTTCTCTGCTGTGCACATGCAGGGGAGCCGCGCTGGAGGTCAGCACCCCCCACCCCCCCCAGAGACACTGAGACAAGACGCGGTCTCTGGGGGCTCACAAAGACATGTCGAGGCGGCTGCTTTAAGGCCTCGCGAGGTGACTGACCGAATCGTCCTCAGGGCCTCAGTTGTCCAATCAAAAAGTCCCTCTCCGGTTTTTGTATCGGTGCAGGAAGTGAATACGTCTGTATATTGGTGTCTTTTTCTCCACCTCAGAACACGTATTAGTGTCGCTGGTGAAAAGTACATGAAGTACAACTCTGAGTTTCCATCGAATGCGACACTTTGGGGAGAATTACTGTAATTCACTACGTTTATTTGACAGCCATAGTCACTACTTGCTTTTACAGATTAATATGTCACATGCACATATATATATATATGGCCCTGCCACGCCAGACCTTGCCACGCTGTAGATGAAACTACTCGGTACCAATGATGAACCCCGACGTTAAAATGCTGCGTGCATGTTGACCCACCCTGACAATCTGCGAGGGGCCTTTTTTACTTCTGGCACTTTATTGCACCTACATTGCGCCGATGATGCTCCCGTCCTTTCGACCTCAGTGCATGTTTGAGTGCAGGGCTTTTACTTTTTGCTCCAGCGCTTTTTCAGTGCTGCTCTGCTACTTTTTTTTTTTTTTACCGGAGGGAAACGAGCTGGCGGGGCCGTGTCCGTGGGTTATCATCTGTTCCTCTCACTGCTTTTCGACATGTACCTGTATGTACCTCAAAGACGCCGCTCTTCTCCCCCCCCTCGTTTGAGTTAAGTCTGAAGCTGGAAACCAGTCCCCCGCTCCCAGACCCCGTCTTGCTGATTTCACGTAACACCACGATTGACAGCGCGTGGAGCAAAAGCAATATAACGGTGATTGCAGCGACTCTAAATGTTTATCAAACAGTTGAGCTGCTCTCAGCCAAAAAAAAAAACGCCTCGGCTCCAGCTGGCAGCTTCGGACAGCTCTGAGACCAGTCGTCACGTCACCTTGAAGCGGACGGATTGAGACGCCGACGGTAACAACAGAGCAAATGTCTGACAACTTGAAGCTACGCAGAGACCGTGTAAAATACAGGTCTGATAGAAGAAGTGAGCCAGGAAGTAAAATACTCCAGCATTTTCCAATAAAAAAAAAAAAAAACCCATCAGGAATCATTTATCATTTTTTTTCCCTCCTCAGCTGGTAAGTTGAGCATTTCTTCCTGCTGCCTGCAGTTTATGTCCAGTCAGTACAAGTCAGTAAAGAAGATGGGTTACCTAACCTCAGTAAGTGATAATCACAAAACAACAACAACAACAACAAAAACAACCACCGGTCTCAAAGAATTTTCATCCAGTTTAAAAAAAAAGTTTTTAAAATTATCTTTATAGAATTGACATATGGATGCGAATCTAATTTTAATTTGCATCATGAAAATGATGTCGGAGATAAGGCGGTAGAACACACAACACTACATCCTGCGAACAGATAAAAGCCGGATCTCCTCTGTTCGTCTCTGAGAAAGAGAGTCAGACACCGAAGTTTGACATCTGAGTTGCATTAATACCAGAGCCCCTCTTGTCCATAGCGCCGAGATGCCTTTTTTTTTTCTGCCTTCTTCAGTGTGAATCCGGTCATTTTATGTCTGTGTGTGTGTGTGTGTGTGTGTGTGTGTGTGTGTGTGTGTGTGTGTGTGTGTGTTTGTGTGTGTGTGTGTGTGTGTGTGTGTGTGTGTGTGTGTGTGTGTGTGTGTGTGGTTTGCGAGGAAAACCGACGAACTGCACAGACATATTTTACTCTGAAAGTCTAACCCTGAAGTTAAATGAAAAAAAAGCTTATATTTAAAAAAAAAAAAAATGTTTGGACTGAAAGGTGCAGTTGACTCACAGCCTAGTAACTGCGGCGCATTTACAACATAACATAACATTTTATTTCTTCTCCATTTAGCCCAACGCAACCGTGTCGAGGTTCGCGTGTAATTAAAACTTGACAGCCATTATAAATGACCTGTATGAGCTTTCGAGTCTATTGGTCTCCACTCGCTTGACATTGTTGAAGCTACAAAGGCTTTTTCAGCAGGCCGATATCCGGAAACTGTCAAAACATCCTTAAACTACTTCCACTAAACATGTCCACGTAATGGTGATGGACAAGGTTTGACTTCATGCGTAAAAGGGCAAGATTCAGGGCCTCCATCGAAGGATCAGTTTCGTCTGTTTTACGTTATTTAATTCCGTTCATTATTTTGCAGTCGCAGTCCACTGTTTTTTTTTGGGGGGGGTT